>NC_056732.1:818650207-818722707 GCF_019279795.1 Protopterus annectens
TTTCACAGAAGTTTCAGAAATATATAAAATGGTGGAGAAGTGATTGATAAAGACAGGTTTAACAAAAAGGTATTTTGAGCTATGCCATTACACAACTAGAATAAAAAAATGAGGTATAATATTAAATACTGAAGAAAGGATAAGAGCAGATTAGGACTTAGAAGAAAATAACAAGTAATCAGAATTAATACAGCATATAACTGATACTTAAAAGAAGCAAGAAAGTAGATTATGCTACGGTAGAAGAAAATAGTACAAAATGTAATAGAAGGGATTAACCAGGAATGGGGGAGCAACGGCATGACCATTTGGAAAGGAGGTGTGATTTCAGGTAGGGCCTTGAATTTGTCTGGGTTTATAGTTTCCCAAAGAAATAGAGGAAGGGTGTTCCAATGTTTGGCAACATAGGATGAGTGTAGTACATCCCCATGGCAGTTACTGGAAAAAAGACAATAATTAACTATCTGTTGGCGGGTCTGAGGACGTGGGAAGGGATATAACAGGTTATAAGTGAAAATAATGAGGAACATTTGTGTAAAACTTTGGTGCTTGCTTTAGTTGGCATAATTCCAGGAGGTAAGGTAATTCAAGCCAATAAAGCTGACAAAGTATTTTGCAGTAAGGAGCTGGCAAGACAGAGCTAGTGGCAGATTCGGCAAATTTTGTAATGTTTGCTCTCATGTGGCCAGTTTTGTAGACTGAAGGTTGGTGAGAGTTGATGCTGGATATATGACGCTGGGAAGTAGGCCAGATGCAATGCATTTCCTTGTTGGTAAAAAAAGGTTTATCTTGCTAGAGCTGACCTCTTTTTGATGTGTGTTTTTGTTCACTTGAGAAACATGTAAAATTTACGGATAAGATCAACAGTAAGTCCCAGTAGTTTCCAATGAGGAACAATTTTAATGGGGTCCCAGAGAAGGAAGAAAGCATGAAAGAAGTTACAGCATTCTGATGGGTTTTAGGGGGTGAACAGCAACAGTTCCATGTTTTTTTTTTTTTAATAGAGAATGAGGTAGAGTCATTAAATCATGCTTTTGGACATGACAGGAAGCGTTGTAAGATTGACTGATAAACACAAAGTAGCTGCATGCCATATGGTACCATTTGCTTTACCAGAGAGTGATGACCTTAGGGTGAGACATCCTATTCAGTGCATCTCTCTTATTTATTCTTTATCTACACCACTTCTACTAAGTATACTCTGAATGAGTATCCTTTATATTTCTCCTCCTATCAATATACCTTACTGGTTCTTTTTTAAACTAGTCCCTGCTTGTATGTCTTTCTTCTGTTTTACTTCACAAATGAGGAATCAACTTCTCCCAACACCCTTAACAAGTACATTTTGTTACATTTTAATATGCTCTATAAAAAGTCTCTCCTGGTACTTGAACGTACGACATGGCTGTCCTTGCTTCTTTTAATTCCAACACTTTTCAGCACAATCCCTAATAGGTTAAAAAGCTGATCTGCTACAGCCTTACCTTTTTACATTTTGTTTCCTAACCACTGCTTTGAATTATACTTAACTTACTAAGACATAACTCCCGATTATCAGATTTTGCATTACTATCTCCTTGCATACTAACTGCATTTGTTAATGTTAGGCCAAATAATGTCCTTGTACGTTATTAAGCTCATATACTTCTTTACTCTTTGTGCTTGTGTCCTGGACCTAGGTCATGGCTGAAAAGGGTCCTTCAGGATCAGCAAGCCAACTGATCGAGTCACAACTGTTTGATACAACAATACAAATAAATACATAGGTAACAACAGCTGTACAAAAAAAAACATTTGGCATTCTAGTCAATAAATAACTTTCTGCAAACCCTGCAATTACAGAGTTTCATTTTATGTTTAAAGCAGCATATAAAGTCTGTAAGTTATCTACTTACCCTAATATTAGATTCGGATGAGCAGGTCCATACTCTCAACAGCAGAGCCATGTTTGGCACGCATTAGGCACAGCAGCACATGAAATATGTGCAAGCCCCTTTTCCCCCATTATGCTATGCAAAACTTCTTCCTCTTCAGATCTTTTAATGCCTGCTAAAGCATAGCAGAAATAATCTGAATAATAACGACAACCTGTAAACCATTTCATCAAGAAGGCAAAGGAAGTAGGGTTGGTGTACTGACAAGGATGGACTTGCTTATCCAGATTTAATGTTACGGTGAGAATATAACTTTCATACCTGATATGAGGAGGTTCATATTTGTTAACCACAAGATAAAATCCTACACTTACCCTCTTGGGTAGCCACCTTCATTGGAATATATGGGTAGTCACCTTCATGGGAATATACGGATAGAGTCTCCTTCATGGAAATACATGAGTAGGAGTCACCTTCATAGGAATACATTGGCAGTCACCTTACTGGGAATACATGGGTAGTTCTATTAATGGGAATATACCTTTGCTAATTATGTCCAAAATGGAGGGCCTGGATCTAGGGGTAACATCTGGCTTGTAGTATTTTGTGAAAGTAATCGATTAAGCTATGTTGCTGCTACAAATATTATCCAAGGACTCATTTTTGAAAAATGCCCAAAAGAGAGAGAGAGAGAGAGAGACAGAGGGAGATAGATAAACAGACACTGCTCTGTCTGTCTAAATTTTATACACAGAAAGCAAAATGTTTATATTGTTTCTCACAACAGAATTTAAAACAACCAGCCAACCACATGGCAAAAATAACTTTAGAACCCAATTTCTACTGCAAAATGGTAGAAACAATTGTGATTTTTTTCCCTTAAAGACATGGTCCTGTTCACTCAAAACCAGAGCTATCTATGGACATCCATACAGTGCAACAAATGCTTGCTTATGTTAAGAGTAACTTGAAAAATGTAGGTAGGTTGTCAGACTTACATTTTTTTCAGTGGCTACCTCAGGCATAAATAATAGGGTAGCTTATGATACTCTATCCATGTGGAAAATTAAGTAAGGAAGATATGCACCTAATCCTTGAAACAAAAGGACTCTTCTGTCTGAAGTTATGTTCAACAAAGTACTTTCAGAGATAAATATTTCAATCCCACAGTAACAGCTGTCTTAAAAAGAAGAGTCAATTTCTCTATGACAAAAGTACAAATCCCATGGACACATAAGAGCCTTGAGAGCAAGTCAAACAAGAAAAGTGACTTTCAAAAAGGCGTTAGATCCCATTGAAGATGTTAAAGATAAAATAATTACAACCTTGATGGAAATCAAAAATGGCAGCAAGGTACACCTCAGTAGAGTAAAAGCTTAATTCTTTGTCAGAAATCTGGATGTGGTAACCTAGTGCTGCTGGCACTGGAGCTTTAAAGGGATCCAAAGTAGCCCATACAGAAAAATGTGTACATTTACTTGGGTACATCTTCTGAGTATTAGGTCTCTGGACTAAAATGAGTTTCTGAACTATCCTAGTGGGCTAAGAAGAGTCTCTGGCCATTAGTAGAACAGAAAATGGAATAAAAGTAGTTAGATGGAGGAAGTGAAGGTTCAGGTGGAGACTTGTCGGATGGATGGGTCAGAAGGGCTTTGAAGGGCCTTAGGCATAACTGATTCTCCAGAAGATGAAGTCCAAGCAAAGGAAGCCACTTGTCAAACCAAAATGGGGCGATAAGAATATCTATATATTTGTTCTGCCTACAGTAAGCATTTTACAATAACTGAAAATTGGGGAAAAGTGCAAAGGAGCCCTGGGGCCACTTTTGGACAACAGCATTGATGAGATATTCCCCTGGAGCAGGGATAATGAAAAATAATGAAAAAACACACCAAATGGGCTTAAACTCCACCAATAAGTCCAAAAAACCCCACACAAATGGTAAAACAAAGCCCTTGAGAGGAACCGTGAAACCAAACGTTTAATGCACAAAAACACCATAAACGCTCACAAATATACATTTTCGTTTATCATACACTTCGTCAGATGTAGGCTTGAATCAAACCACCCCTTTATAAACAGTCTCCCTTTACAAATCTACCAATAAGAAAAAGATCAATTAATTAATGAATAAAATTTGAACCAGACAGTTAAAAACATATACTCATTTCATACATGTCCCAAAACCGGGTATAGTATTTTCCTTTTACTAAATAAAAACACAAGGACACATTACTTAAAAATTTTCTTTAAAATCCATTAAAAAATTACCCTACATATATATAAATATGGTCTTTTCAGGCTTGTTGGCTGTTGGTGAAGCACCCTCCAAGAGGAAAAAACGCTGAGAGAAGAAGGGAGCCACTTTTGAGATTTTAAGTATTTTTTCTCTGTTTATTTGCTAAGTTTTTCTGCATAGCTGCCTAGCTTGAGCATTTTCTGGCTTGTTAAACTTGATTTCTGTATTAGTAGCTGTATTTAGAGCACAACCAAAAGCTGTTTGCTGAATTTCCTGTTTGCACTTAATTTTAAATCGTTTTTTTCTTAAAAATTGCATATTTTCTGTCCTTGACCTAGCACTCTTGTGTGGGGTCATTTACTGCACTGTTATAACTTGATATTACTTGTGAACCTCTGCTATCTCTGTAAAAACAAAACAAAAAAAAAATCTTGCTTTTTCCCACTTTTCTGAGAGTTAAAAGTTCAGTTACAGGCTTGCTGTTCCTGAACTGTTTGAAAGTTTCTGTGAGGCCATTTTGCTTGGGCTGAAGGAGGGTCTCTGTGTTTATCAGTGGCAGTGACTAACATTGAGCAGCTTCCCTGCCCCGGAGAGGTGGTTACTGACTTGAAACTGTAGTTTTATTGGCCACTAGGGTCATTTCCATAACTCCTTCATCTTCCTCTCTTAAAACCTAGTTGCCTCGTGGTTTGAGCGTCTTTTCAGGCTTGTTGGCTGTTGGTGAAGCACCCTCCAAGAGGAAAAAACGCTGAGAGAAGAAGGAGCCACTTTTGAGATTTTAAGTATTTTTCTCTGTTTATTTGCTAAGTTTTTCTGCATAGCTGCCTAGCTTGAGCATTTTCTGGCTTGTTAAACTTGATTTCTGTATTAGTAGCTGTATTTAGAGCACAACCAAAAGCTGTTTGCTGAATTTCCTGTTTGCACTTAATTTTAAATCGATTTTTTCTTAAAACTTGCATATTTTCTGTCCTTGACCTAGCACTCTTGTGTGGGGCCATTTACTGCACTATTATAACTTGATATTACTTGTGAACCTCTGCTATCTCTGTAAAAACAAAAACAAAAAAAAATCTTGCTTTTTCCCACTTTTCTGAGAGTTAAAAAGTTCAGTTACAGGCTTGCTGTTCCTGAACTGTTTGAAAGTTTCTGTGAGGCCATTTTGCTTGGGCTGAAGGAGGGTCTCTGTGTTTATCAGTGGCAGTGACTAACATTGAGCAGCTTCCCTGCCCCGGAGAGGTGGTTACTGACTTGAAACTGTAGTTTTATTGGCCACTAGGGGTCATTTCCATAACTCCTTCATCTTCCTCTCTTAAAACCTAGTTGCCTCGTGGTTTGAGCGTCTTTTCAGGCTTGTTGGCTGTTGGTGAAGCACCCTCAAGAGGAAAAAGCTGAGAGAAGAAGGAGCCACTTTTGAGATTTTAAGTATTTTTTCTCTGTTTATTTGCTAAGTTTTTCTGCATAGCTGCCTAGCTTGAGCATTTTCTGGCTTGTTAAACTTGATTTCTGTATTAGTAGCTGTATTTAGAGCACAACCAAAAGCTGTTTGCTGAATTTCCTGTTTGCACTTAATTTTAAATCGTTTTTTTCTTAAAACTTGCATATTTTCTGTCCTTGACCTAGCACTCTTGTGTGGGGTCATTTACTGCACTGTTATAACTTGATATTACTTGTGAACCTCTGCTATCTCTATAAAAAAACAAAAACAAAAAAAAAATCTTGCTTTTTCCCACTTTTCTGAGAGTTAAAAAAGTTCAGTTACAGGCTTGCTGTTCCTGAACTGTTTGAAAGTTTCTGTGAGGCCATTTTGCTTGGGCTGAAGGAGGGTCTCTGTGTTTATCAGTGGCAGTGACTAACATTGAGCAGCTTCCCTGCCCCCTGGAGAGGTGGTTACTGACTTGAAACTGTAGTTTTATTGGCCACTAGGGGTCATTTCCATAACTCCTTCATCTTCCTCTCTTAAAACCTAGTTGCCTCGTGGTTTGAGCGTCTTTTCAGGCTTGTTGGCTGTTGGTGAAGCACCCTCCAAGAGGAAAAACGCTGAGAGAAGAAGGAGCCACTTTTGAGATTTTAAGTATTTTTTCTCTGTTTATTTGCTAAGTTTTTCTGCATAGCTGCCTAGCTTGAGCATTTTCTGGCTTGTTAAACTTGATTTCTGTATTAGTAGCTGTATTTAGAGCACAACCAAAAGCTGTTTGCTGAATTTCCTGTTTGCACTTAATTTTAAATCGTTTTTCTTAAAACTTGCATATTTTCTGTCCTTGACCTAGCACTCTTGTGTGGGGTCATTTACTGCACTGTTATAACTTGATATTACTTGTGAACCTCTGCTATCTCTGTAAAAACAAAAACAAAAAAAAATCTTGCTTTTTCCCACTTTTCTGAGAGTTAAAAAGTTCAGTTACAGGCTTGCTGTTCCTGAACTGTTTGAAAGTTTCTGTGAGGCCATTTTGCTTGGGCTGAAGGAGGGTCTCTGTGTTTATCAGTGGCAGTGACTAACATTGAGCAGCTTCCTGCCCCGAGGAGGTGGTTACTGACTTGAAACTGTAGTTTTATTGGCCACTAGGGGTCATTTCCATAACTCCTTCATCTTCCTCTCTTAAAACCTAGTTGCCTCGTGGTTTGGCGTCTTTTCAGGCTTGTTGGCTGTTGGTGAAGCACCCTCCAAGAGGAAAAACGCTGAGAGAAGAAGGGAGCCACTTTTGAGATTTTAAGTATTTTTCTCTGTTTATTTGCTAAGTTTTTCTGCATAGCTGCCTAGCTTGAGCATTTTCTGGCTTGTTAAACTTGATTTCTGTATTAGTAGCTGTATTTAGAGCACAACCAAAAGCTGTTTGCTGAATTTCCTGTTTGCACTTAATTTTAAATCGTTTTTTCTTAAAACTTGCATATTTTCTGTCCTTGACCTAGCACTCTTGTGTGGGGTCATTTACTGCACTGTTATAACTTGATATTACTTGTGAACCTCTGCTATCTCTGTAAAAAACAAAAACAAAAAAAATCTTGCTTTTTTCCCACTTTTCTGAGAGTTAAAAGTTCAGTTACAGGCTTGCTGTTCCTGAACTGTTTGAAAGTTTCTGTGAGGCCATTTTGCTTGGGCTGAAGGAGGGTCTCTGTGTTTATCAGTGGCAGTGACTAACATTGAGCAGCTTCCTGCCCCGGAGAGGTGGTTACTGACTTGAAACTGTAGTTTTATTGGCCACTAGGGGTCATTTCCATAACTCCTTCATCTTCCTCTCTTAAAACCTAGTTGCCTCGTGGTTTGAGCGTCTTTTCAGGCTTGTTGGCTGTTGGTGAAGCACCCTCCAAGAGGAAAAACGCTGAGAGAAGAAGGAGCCACTTTTGAGATTTTAAGTATTTTTTCTCTGTTTATTTGCTAAGTTTTTCTGCATAGCTGCCTAGCTTGAGCATTTTCTGGCTTGTTAAACTTGATTTCTGTATTAGTAGCTGTATTTAGAGCACAACCAAAGCTGTTTGCTGAATTTCCTGTTTGCACTTAATTTTAAATCGTTTTTCTTAAAACTTGCATATTTTCTGTCCTTGACCTAGCACTCTTGTGTGGGGTCATTTACTGCACTGTTATAACTTGATATTACTTGTGAACCTCTGCTATCTCTGTAAAAACAAAACAAAAAAAATCTTGCTTTTTCCCACTTTTCTGAGAGTTAAAAAGTTCAGTTACAGGCTTGCTGTTCCTGAACTGTTTGAAAGTTTCTGTGAGGCCATTTTGCTTGGGCTGAAGGAGGGTCTCTGTGTTTATCAGTGGCAGTGACTAACATTGAGCAGCTTCCCTGCCCCGGAGAGGTGGTTACTGACTTGAAACTGTAGTTTTATTGGCCACTAGGGGTCATTTCCATAACTCCTTCATCTTCCTCTCTTAAAACCTAGTTGCCTCGTGGTTTGAGCGTCTTTTCAGGCTTGTTGGCTGTTGGTGAAGCACCCTCCAAGAGGAAAAACGCTGAGAGAAGAAGGAGCCACTTTTGAGATTTTAAGTATTTTTCTCTGTTTATTTGCTAAGTTTTTCTGCATAGCTGCCTAGCTTGAGCATTTTCTGGCTTGTTAAACTTGATTTCTGTATTAGTAGCTGTATTTAGAGCACAACCAAAAGCTGTTTGCTGAATTTCCTGTTTGCACTTAATTTTAAATCGTTTTTTCTTAAAACTTGCATATTTTCTGTCCTTGACCTAGCACTCTTGTGTGGGGTCATTTACTGCACTGTTATAACTTGATATTACTTGTGAACCTCTGCTATCTCTGTAAAAACAAAACAAAAAAAATCTTGCTTTTTCCCACTTTTCTGAGAGTTAAAAAGTTCAGTTACAGGCTTGCTGTTCCTGAACTGTTTGAAAGTTTCTGTGAGGCCATTTTGCTTGGGCTGAAGGAGGGTCTCTGTGTTTATCAGTGGCAGTGACTAACATTGAGCAGCTTCCCTGCCCCGGAGAGGTGGTTACTGACTTGAAACTGTAGTTTTATTGGCCACTAGGGGTCATTTCCATAACTCCTTCATCTTCCTCTCTTAAAACCTAGTTGCCTCGTGGTTTGAGCGTCTTTTCAGGCTTGTTGGCTGTTGGTGAAGCACCCTCCAAGAGGAAAAACGCTGAGAGAAGAAGGGAGCCACTTTTGAGATTTTAAGTATTTTTTCTCTGTTTATTTGCTAAGTTTTTCTGCATAGCTGCCTAGCTTGAGCATTTTCTGGCTTGTTAAACTTGATTTCTGTATTAGTAGCTGTATTTAGAGCACAACCAAAAGCTGTTTGCTGAATTTCCTGTTTGCACTTAATTTTAAATCGTTTTTCTTAAAACTTGCATATTTTCTGTCCTTGACCTAGCACTCTTGTGTGGGGTCATTTACTGCACTGTTATAACTTGATATTACTTGTGAACCTCTGCTATCTCTGTAAAAACAAAACAAAAAAAAATCTTGCTTTTTCCCACTTTTCTGAGAGTTAAAAAGTTCAGTTACAGGCTTGCTGTTCCTGAACTGTTTGAAAGTTTCTGTGAGGCCATTTTGCTTGGGCTGAAGGAGGGTCTCTGTGTTTATCAGTGGCAGTGACTAACATTGAGCAGCTTCCCTGCCCCGGAGAGGTGGTTACTGACTTGAAACTGTAGTTTTATTGGCCACTAGGGGTCATTTCCATAACTCCTTCATCTTCCTCTCTTAAAACCTAGTTGCCTCGTGGTTTGAGCGTCTTTTCAGGCTTGTTGGCTGTTGGTGAAGCACCCTCCAAGAGGAAAAACGCTGAGAGAAGAAGGAGCCACTTTTGAGATTTTAAGTATTTTTTCTCTGTTTATTTGCTAAGTTTTTCTGCATAGCTGCCTAGCTTGAGCATTTTCTGGCTTGTTAAACTTGATTTCTGTATTAGTAGCTGTATTTAGAGCACAACCAAAAGCTGTTTGCTGAATTTCCTGTTTGCACTTAATTTTAAATCGTTTTTTCTTAAAACTTGCATATTTTCTGTCCTTGACCTAGCACTCTTGTGTGGGGTCATTTACTGCACTGTTATAACTTGATATTACTTGTGAACCTCTGCTATCTCTGTAAAAACAAAACAAAAAAAAAATCTTGCTTTTTCCCACTTTTCTGAGAGTTAAAAAGTTCAGTTACAGGCTTGCTGTTCCTGAACTGTTTGAAAGTTTCTGTGAGGCCATTTTGCTTGGGCTGAAGGAGGGTCTCTGTGTTTATCAGTGGCAGTGACTAACATTGAGCAGCTTCCCTGCCCCGGAGAGGTGGTTACTGACTTGAAACTGTAGTTTTATTGGCCACTAGGGGTCATTTCCATAACTCCTTCATCTTCCTCTCTTAAAACCTAGTTGCCTCGTGGTTTGAGCGTCTTTTCAGGCTTGTTGGCTGTTGGTGAAGCACCCTCCAAGAGGAAAAACGCTGAGAGAAGAAGGGAGCCACTTTTGAGATTTTAAGTATTTTTCTCTGTTTATTTGCTAAGTTTTTCTGCATAGCTGCCTAGCTTGAGCATTTTCTGGCTTGTTAAACTTGATTTCTGTATTAGTAGCTGTATTTAGAGCACAACCAAAAGCTGTTTGCTGAATTTCCTGTTTGCACTTAATTTTAAATCGTTTTTTCTTAAAACTTGCATATTTTCTGTCCTTGACCTAGCACTCTTGTGTGGGGTCATTTACTGCACTGTTATAACTTGATATTACTTGTGAACCTCTGCTATCTCTGTAAAAACAAAAACAAAAAAATCTTGCTTTTTCCCACTTTTCTGAGAGTTAAAAAGTTCAGTTACAGGCTTGCTGTTCCTGAACTGTTTGAAAGTTTCTGTGAGGCCATTTTGCTTGGGCTGAAGGAGGGTCTCTGTGTTTATCAGTGGCAGTGACTAACATTGAGCAGCTTCCCTGCCGCCCGGAGGGGAGGTTACTGACTTGAAACTGTAGTTTTATTGGCCACTAGGGGTCATTTCCATAACTCCTTCATCTTCCTCTCTTAAAACCTAGTTGCCTCGTGGTTTGGCGTCTTTTCAGGCTTGTTGGCTGTTGGTGAAGCACCCTCCAAGAGGAAAAACGCTGAGAGAAGAAGGAGCCACTTTTGAGATTTTAAGTATTTTTTCTCTGTTTATTTGCTAAGTTTTTCTGCATAGCTGCCTAGCTTGAGCATTTTCTGGCTTGTTAAACTTGATTTCTGTATTAGTAGCTGTATTTAGAGCACAACCAAAGCTGTTTGCTGAATTTCCTGTTTGCACTTAATTTTAAATCGTTTTTTCTTAAAACTTGCATATTTTCTGTCCTTGACCTAGCACTCTTGTGTGGGGTCATTTACTGCACTGTTATAACTTGATATTACTTGTGAACCTCTGCTATCTCTGTAAAAACAAAAACAAAAAAAATCTTGCTTTTTCCCACTTTTCTGAGAGTTAAAAAGTTCAGTTACAGGCTTGCTGTTCCTGAACTGTTTGAAAGTTTCTGTGAGGCCATTTTGCTTGGGCTGAAGGAGGGTCTCTGTGTTTATCAGTGGCAGTGACTAACATTGAGCAGCTTCCCTGCCCCGGAGAGGTGGTTACTGACTTGAAACTGTAGTTTTATTGGCCACTAGGGGTCATTTCCATAACTCCTTCATTTGTCCTCAGAGGAGTGGTTTAGGGCAGTGACTTGTGGTTTGTTGGCCAATTTGGGTCATTTCCTGTCTTTTCCAGCCCCTGCTATAAAGCACGCTTTAAGCGATTTAGCCGATTTAGCCGATTTAGCGGAGTTGCTACTGTTGCACACTAGGGCAGCGCCCGGTTAAGCAGGTTTAAACTATTCGGCTACCTAAAGTCCACTCTTCAAATTTTCCTTAAAACTACCTTCCTCGAACTATACTACTGATCTAATCAGCGTATCCTATAATTAAAAGATCATCTCTACTTGACTCCAAGTAGACTATTCTCTATCTGTTAAGCGTAGCACTTGCTCCTACAGTACTTATTACCTTGATCGGCACTCTTGTCATAGATAGTACCCCAAAAGGCAACCCCCATTTCTCGGTCACCCGTCCCCGGAATCTTTTTAAAGTTTTTTGTCTATTCCTTCTAGCATGTCGAGGGATCAGTTGCTAGTGTCCTCTCCTGCTCAGCTGGTGAACCTGGGAATATTGAGGCAATGTTACAATTGCCTCATGTACACTGAACAACCCTCTCCTCCTCCCACAAAACACAAATACATGCGAGAGATGCAACTATACGGCCAAACTGGAGGCTGAGCTCTCTCAACATAGGACTGGCAAGACCAGTCAGGAGGAGAAGGTTACCACACACACTATAGACCCAGTCTCACATATTACCATTACAACCTCAAATCATACACATAAACACACAAAGACATACTCGGAGGCTCTGATCAAAATCTACCAAAACAGCAGAGGCCACCAAAGCAGACACCCAAACAACCACCACCTCAGAACACAACACCTGCAACACATAGACCTCACAGTCAGAGTGTCAAACAGTCACAGCCCTTAAGGCCAAACACAATGCCAGACACACTAGTCATTGGTGACTCCATAGTCAGACACACTGGCGTCCAGCTCACCAGACTGAGTAAGGAGAAGGTCACAGTAAGCTGCCTGTCGGCGCTAGAATCCGCCACATAATGCAAGCACTCAGGTCTCTCAACAGCAGGTACAAATATGATTCAGTCATTGTCCACGCTGGTGTAAGCGACCTGAGGCATTACCTCCTTGGACTACATGAAAAGAGACATTGAGGAGCTCTCTGATTATGTAGCCCAGACAGGTATGACCCTGACCTTGAGCAGTATCCTACCTTCACCAAGAATGATGCCACAATACAGAGATAAGATGATCAGCTTTAACAATTGGCTTAAACACTGGTGTCATTCAAAGGGGATCCAGTGTCTGTCTGCCTGGGATGACATGCTGGACAAGCCAGCTGCTTGCAAGGGCGGCTTGCACCTGTCACCCTGGGATTCGGATATTGGCAAAGGCTCTTGCCACCCCATAGTGCCTTTTTAGGCAAGGCTCAAATTCTAAACCTACCACCCTAGAACACAAAAAGGAAAAAACTAAGGGTAATGCTGCTCAATGCCAGAAGTCTAAATCTCAAAATGCACTTTTCGAGGCCCTTCTCAGTATGGAGAACATCGATGTCTGTGCTGTGACAGAAACCTGGTTCAAGGCTCCTGAGAGCACCCCAGCTATCAGGTTTTACCTCATATCATGCGTTCCGGCCCCAAAATCTGGACAATACCAAGAAAGGAGGGTATCCATATTCATCAAGGACACCCACACCTCAAGACTGGTGGCAACGCACGATGCATCGGAGACCATCCAGGTGCAATTAACCATAGGCAAGACTGCTCTGCAAATTGTAGCATGTTACAGGCCACCCTCACAAACTCAGGAACCTCACATGGCCTTCCTGAAAACACTAGAGGGATAAATGTATCACCAAACACCATCATACTAGGTGACTTCAATTACCCTAATATAGACTGGGAACACTACTCAAGCCCAAACACCTAGCCCAAAAGTTCCTGGAATTCATAAACTCAAATGCCATGGAACAACTAGTCACCATCCCACAAGAGGAGATAACATACTTGATCTCATCATCACGAACATGGGAGCACAATGTTCAACACGGAGGTGTACCCCTCACTGGTGAGATCAGACCACAAACTAATCTCGCTGGAGGTCCTCATCCCACCCCACCTGAAATAAAAAGACCACAGTAAAGAACTTCTCAAAAGCCGACTTCACACTTCTAAAGACTAGTGTGGTCTCCTTTAAGGCCCCGAGCGGAGGAAAACAGTACTCAAGCAGCTGAATCACTTACAAATGCCTTCTACCAGCACCTGCAGGACTGCATGGATAAGGCAATCCCAAGCAAAACAAAGACTCTTTGTACCAAAGGCAAGCGTCCAGTCTGGTGGACCCCAGCCATAAACAAACTCTACAACAAAGGAGGAAGCTACTACAAGATAGAGCAAAATCCTTAAAAGGTAAGACACCCTTGATCACTATAAGTAAAAACTAAGAGCTCTCATAAAATCATCCAAAGCAAATTTCGAGAGAAAAATAGCTAAAGACTCAAAAGACAATCATAAGGCCTTCTTTAGCTATGTTAGAAACCTGGGAGGAAACTCCCAGATATGCTCAGAGCTAGTTCAAAATGATGTGAAGATTACTGATCCTACAGACATTGCCAACATACTGGCTGACAGGTTCAGTGCAAACTTCTCCCCTCCCCCAAAGGAGAGATATCTATACCAAGCGATTGCAGCCCCAAACATCTCCAGCCCAAGTGAGAACTGCTCTCTCCAAAGCAAAAACACAGCATCCATGGGACCTGATGGTGTCCCCGGCTGTGTGCTCCATGAACTCAATGAGGAATTAAACCCACAGCTAGGACAGCTGTTTAATCAAAGTCTTACCTCTGGATCATTACCCAGGGGTGGCGCACTGCAACTGTGGTACCACTTCACAAAGGCGGTGCCTCCACCGACCCTGGAAATTACCGCCCATTAGCTTGACAAGCCTTATCTGCAAAGCCATGGAGAGGATCATAATGGACCTCATAAATAAAGACATAGGGAATTTGCAGACTTTGGATCCAACCCAGTTTGGCTTTGTCAAAGGCAGATCATGCCTTTTAAACTTGGTTGACTTTTGAAACAGTCACCAAAGCCATTGATGAGGAAAGGCAGTCCATACAGCCTACCTCGATCTGGCTAAGGCCTTGATACAATACCCCATTCGGTATCATTGAAAAACTCATCAGCTTAAATGTCAACCCATACATCACAAGATGGGTTGCAAACTGGCTGAGTGACAGAACCCACAGGGTCAGAGCTGCTGGCGCCATGTCAGACTCAAAGCCTGTCACAAGTGGTGTCCCACAGGGCTCAGTCCTGGGCCCACTCTTGTTTGGCATCTACTTTTCGAGTACAAGCAAACACAGGAGGGTTATGGCTGACAAAGTTTGCAGATGACTGCAAACTGGGCCATAGTAGAAAACACATCTGACACAGATATCCTTCAGAAGGGTCTCACAGAAGCGGATAACTGGTGCCAGAGCCACGGCCTAAAGTTAAATGCCAAAAATGCATAGTCATACCCTTCGGGAAAAACAAGGTTACCCTAGCTACCAAATAGGTGGCAATCCACTGAGCACAGAAGAAGTTATCAGGGACCTGGGGACCCAGGTTGATAGTAGTCTGTCATTCGACACCCATGTAGCTAAAGTAGTTAGGAAGACCTTCTACATTGCCCACCTTATCATGAAGGGATTCTCATCTAGATCAAGGGAGGTCATAGTCTCCCTTTACTCATCACTCATCAGACCAATGATTGAGTACAATGCCCCATTGAATGTATCTGACCCGACACTTGCAGCAGCTGGAGAGGCCACAAAAGTTCCTCACCAAAAGGATAAAGGGTCTCAAAAATCTGTCCTATGCTGCCCGACTGAAAGAACTCCAGCTCTATTCAGTAAACACGCTGCTCAGAGGTGACCTTTGCCTAACATACAAGGCCATGTCAAACCCAGATTTGATGAATATGCTTCACCTCAAAAATCTAGATCCATCAGAGCCACAAGGGCGGAGACTTAAACCTTGACACGGCTATTAATAGGACGTGCTGCAGGGATAGATTCATCACCCAAAGACTCCCTATGCTGTGGAACAAAATCCCGGTACATGTGAGGCAGAGCACCTCGCTGGCCTTGTTCAAGAGAAATCTTGACCAATGGATGGGAGATCGCAGATATACCCCAGGGATTACCTCAGTGTCACTGCTCGACAGAGGCACAGCAAAATAATGGGTATAGTTCCCCATACTAAAGGGGTGGCGTAAGCCACAAAACGATGGGCTAGGCTTGTAAATGCCCTCGGGCAGATAGCCTAGTATGAACCTATGAACCTATGAACCTATAAACTATGTACATTTAATGTTTAACAAAGAGATTTGGCTCCATCTTGTGGATTGTTTTTGAAATGCACCACACTTGAATGTAAAGAAGGAGGAATAAAAATGTATGCAGATGGATATAAATGCAATCCACAGGGACAAAAGAGAGGCTACAACATTTGGACAACAGAACAAAGTCTTTGTGTGTCCTACTACAGGTGCTCAAGGAAATATTTCCAAATAGACTATTTCAAAACCACTTTCAAGCCTACATCTCCCTCCTTCCCCACTTAGGACAGGAATGATAAACACCTTTAACATACATCTTTGGGGTATTCCTTTATAGTGTATTTGCTTGCAACTACTGTTTTGATTAAACTATTTTGTATGTTTCATGTTTTGCCTTCCTTTCTGGGGACACCTGACATCTGGGCAAGAAAAAATTAGAATAACCCAAGTGTAATGACTGCAGCTGTATGAGCACTCAAACATCTACATTTATGGTAGGTACAACACTGTACTTTTTACCATTTGTGTGGGCTTTATAATGAAAAAGAGTTTAGTGTACTTTAGGGTTGCCACCTTTTGTTGTGGCTAAAACTGGAGTAAAGCCACATCCCTTACATCACTGGTAACCCCGCCCACCCCAACTTCTTTCCCGCCCCTATTCTGCCCATTTTGTGATACCACGATGACATCACATGGAGGGGAATGCACTCTATTTCTATTCCTGCTACCTGTTTTCAGCTGATTTACTATGCTTTTCTGTAAAAAGGCATAGTAAATCAGCCGATTTACAAACTCCGATAGTCTGTTTCCTTTTTTGAAACAGAATACTGGAGTTTGTACAGTGTTTTCCGGACTACTTGAGAATCAGTTTGATTTCTGGATATTCTGGAAAAAAACAGGAGGCATGGCAACTCTAGTGCACTTGGTCAGGGGTGCAAAGAGGCTGTAGTAAGCTTTCTCCCAATGATGGAAGCTGGGCTAAGGAGTGAATGAGCCTATCCACTACAGAAATGGTTTCCCTTGGAATGTGCCTGGCAACCAGAAAATGGTCAGGCGACATAGTACAATTCTATTCCTTTGTCACTGTTTACATACTAGACCACAGACATATGGTCAGCATAGATAGCTAGAACACCTTGGGGCAGGGAGCCAGAAAAACATGTGAGTAAAAAGGAATGTCCTCATCTCGAGAACACTAATGTGTAAGTACTGGCACCGTCTTTGCCCATACACTGTGGATGGCCTGTGCTTGACAATGTCTCCTCCCCCTAGGGCAGAAGTATCCAGAATAACAAACACTATAAGTCTTGGGAATTAAAACAGACAACCCAGAGTTAGGTATGGTGAGTGATATAAGTTTCAGGGACTGGAAATCTTGATATGTTGTGTCACAGAATCTGCTAAGGGGGATCACTGAATAATTAAGGTTCATACCAGAAGACTTGTGTAAAATATGGCATATGTGACCATGTGTATAGCTGCTGTCATTAGAACCAATGCTCTGATACCAAGTAATGCCATGACTGTGTGACACTGAATAATCTGAAGTACCAAGATCTGTAATGGAAGGATCCTGCCCAAGGAAAGAAATCCTCTGTAGGATAGTGTGCCCTGCAGCATTTGAGAAGGCTCCAACTAGGGTTTTGCAGAGATCACTGTACCTCCTAAGAATGGAAGTTATTCAGAAGAGGCACATGGGCACTGACCAGCTTTGTTCTGTTAGAGTGACTAGAAGCCACTTGTCCAAGAAAGAAATATCTATACTCCTTGCAGGGGGTTGGGAGTTGGTATAGTGCTTAAGCTGTTTACTTTACAAACACAAGGTACAGGGTTTGATTATCACCTTTGAAAGTAGAACTAGCTGGGCTTAAAATGGCCCAACCGGGCAGACAGCCTAGTAATTACCTATGAACTATGAACCTATGAAGCATCTGATTCACTGCAACTATGGACTTGCATTTTTGTGAGCATTCTGAAGCCTGAGGTGGCACTGAATGGAAATGTTTGGAACTGGTAAATACTGGCAACAACCCAGACTCACAGGAAACTCCTGCATACCTTGGTAATCCTTATGTGTAGATGGGTGTCCTGGAGTCCAACAATCACCTCCAGTTTCCTTCTGACAGGCAAGGATGGATGGACAGCACTATGACCATCCAGAAGTTTTCTTTGCGGTTAAATTAATTTAGACCACTCTTGCTCAACATTAGCCTGGGTTTTTATTGCCTACACTACGAAGAACCTGGAATCTGATTGCCACTGAAGTATAGTTGACATGGGCTCTGTTGCATTCTACAAAAGGTACACTGAATTTGGAACTTAGCTATTTTCTGTTTCCAAATTCTCCAGGTACCTAATGGACACAAGAAAGCAAAACCACTGAAGAGGGCAGTGCTGATGGTCAAATTGATATATTCAGCAAAATCTGTCAGATACGACCAAACATGCTAGCAAAGAGCTATGCCAGCACTTGATACCCTAGCTGCACAATCTGAAAAAGTGTTAGCATTTCAGATGGTGAGATTAATGACTTATAACATAGTTGCCATCTGTGACAGCAATCTGTGCTTAAACTGCTTGTTTGAAAACTCTGTGTGACTGGCTCATTTCTTCCGTCAGCTCATCTTGGAAAATTTGGAAGTGAGAAAGGTAGATTTCAGCCCTCAAAAAAAACAGGGAAGATGCACAAATGTGCTTCCCTAACCTGTCAGTAGTTCTTGATTCTTTACCTAGGGATGGAAAGCAGGATTCTGCAAGGAAAGAGCCTTTTTGTGGGCCACTGCAACAAGAAAGTCTGTCTAGTAGGTCATCTTCTAGGAGGCTGGAAGATCTTGTCTGGTGTCCTAAGGCCAAGTGCCACAACAATGGGGTTTTTGTCCCGCAAGAGCTACAAAGGCATACTATTTCACCAATAGGTGGGACCATGCAAAAAGACAATAATGAAAACATAACTAATTAAAAAGGCTCCTGAAACCTTGACAGAGCCTTCACATAGGATACAAACGCAGGAGAGTATGAAAGTAAGATACAAAAGCAGAAACACTGAACAGCTTAAATATGGGATAATTATATGAATTAAAAGAACAATAAGGAGCAAATATTAATTCAGTACAATAAGGAATAAATATTAATTCAGTAAAAACTTCCAATTTAGTACTGCATTTAACCCTTTGGACTTCAAAAGTCCTACACTTTAATATAAGCAGGCTCTCTTCATAAAACAATCGCATTTGTATTGTTGTCTTTCACTAACTTGTTCTAACACAGTAACTTTCAGAAAATGACAATCCATATGTCCAGCAGCAGGATTTACTCATAGGTTCATAGGTTCATACTAGGCTATCTGCCCTAGGGCATTTATAAACCTAGCCAGAGTGAATTGGATTTCGCCACCCATTTTAAATGAATTTTGCTATGCCCTTTTTCGAGGTTAGTATACTGTGCCTATGTCTAACAGTGACACAGAAGTGATACCCGGGGTAAACCTATCATCTCCCATCCACTCATCAAGATTCCTCTTGAAGAGAGTCAATGAGGGACTCTGCCTAACCTGGACTGGGATTTTATTCCAGAGTGAAGGGAGCCTCTGGGTTATGAATCTGTCCCTCCAGCATGTCCTATTTATTTCAGTGCTGAGGTTCAAGTCTCTCGAGTGCATAGCTCGATGGGATTTGGATTTTCTGAGGTGCAGCATGTCCATTAATTCCGGGTTGGACATGGCTTTATACATCAGGCACAGATCGCCTCTGAGCAGGCGGTATGCCACTGAGTAGAGCTGGAGTTTCTTTAACCGGCAGCATATGGCATCTGTTTGAGCCCTTTGATCCTCTTGGTGAGGTACTTTTGGGGTCTTTCCAGTTGCTGCAGGTGTCTGGTAAGGTACATCCCAAAAGGGGCATTTGTACTCAATTATGGGCCTGATGAGGGATGAGTAAAGAGGCACGATGACCTCCCCTGATCTAGATGTGAATCCCTTCATGATTAGGTGGGCTATATAAAATGTTTTCTAACCACTCTGGCCACATGGTTGTCAAATGAGAGATTGCTATCAACTTGGGACCCCAGGTCCCTAATTACTTCTTCCAGATTAATGGATTACCACCTATGTGGTAATTTGTGGGCACTTTGTTTTTGCCAAAGGGGATGACTATACACTTTTTGGCGTTTAGCTTAAGGCCATGGCTCTGGCACCAGTTGTCTGTGTCTATGAGGCCCTTTTGTAGGATGCTTGTGTCAGCTGGAGAGTCTATTATGGCACCCAGTTTGCAGTCATCTGTGAACTTGGTCAGCCACAGTCCTTCCGTGTTAGCCTGTACCTCCGATAAACATATACCGAACAAGAGAGGTCCCAGGACTGAGCCTTGTGGGACACCACTTGTAACTGGTTTGGAGTCTGACATGGCTCCAGCAATTCTAACCATGTGGGTTCTGTCCTTGAGCCAGTTTGCAACCCATCTAGTGACATAGGGGTTTATATTTAAGCTGGTGAGCTTATCTATAATGCCCGAGTGGGGTATTGTATCAAAGGCTTTTGCAAGGTCCAGGTAAGGCTGTGTGGACCACCTTCCCCTCGTCAATGGCCTTGGTGACTGTTTCAAAGAAATCGACCAGGTTTAAGAGGCAGGATCTGCCCTTAACAAAGCCAAACTGGGTAGGATCCAGTGACTGTAGGTCCCCAATATCTTTATTTATGAGGTCCATGATGATCCTTTCCATAGCTTTGCAGACCAAGCTAGTCAAGCTTATGGGGTGATAGTTTCCAGGATCCGTTGAGGCACCACCTTTGTGGAGAGAGACCACTGTTGCTGTACGCCACTCTTTGGGTACATATCCTGTAGTAAGGCTGAGATTGAACAGTAGTTTTATGTTTGGGTTTAGTTCTTCTTTTTATATGTCACTAACACAGTCCAGTATTCTCACCTTAAATCTTCTACTTGTCTCACAATACAAAATGTACTGCAGGAGCATGTTATGGTATAAAAACATTTTAAATCTGACAAAAAAATTGTTCCATAGTAACAAATCTTAAGTCATTTATAAACTTACTACAAGGACCACCATGGAATAAATAGAACAAAAAATACAGGATTAAGTACCTCTGACAAAGTTTCACACAGTCATATTATAACAGAAAGATAGCTATGTACCAAATAGTCCACCAAACCTCTACCTTAATATATGAGACAAGAAGTCTATGATGCAAAATGTTAAGCAATCCTGGATCAGAGTGCAACAAGGGCCAGGGTTTCTGGATGGAGCAGTGGTGCAGCAGTAGCATTGTCACCTCACAGCAAGAGGTTCTCTGGTTTGATTCTGCTCTGGGGTACCTTCTGTGCAGAGTCTGCATATCCTCCCTGCATTCATGTGGGTTTCCTCCCACATTACAAAGACATGCGTCTGGCGCATTTCTCCCCGGGCCTCCACTGAAAATTGGCTTTGTTCCAAGTCGGACTTTCCCAGTTAACAAATGTTAAATAAATAAATAAAATAAATTGATAAATGATATTGACACTGAAGTTAGACAATACATTGTATTGAGCTAAAAAATAATGCATTATTAAATAAGCACCTGTCCTCAACTTATTCTTCTGATCCAAAGCTTAGTGTTATGCCAGTTATGCCATACTACATATTTTATCATAAGTATTATGAACATCTTCGCGATTATAACCCATTTTAAATAAATATCTGAACAATCTTGCCGGCTTCCACTAAAAACCAAGGTACAAAACCTACTGTATTATAGTACGTGCCATAATATTTTGAGGATGATATTTATAGCCAAGAAAATAATCTACAGTAGCAGTTAACTTTTTGCACAGGTTAGTTATAATACAATTTCTCAGTAGCCTCCAGTGTTGAATCTAAATAATTAACTTCCTTATTGGTCACCTGGTATGAAAATGTAAATCTGTTAGAAATCAGGGAATTAAGGAACTCTGGTAAAGTCTGTGTGTCCTTTGCAGAAATATATCTTCTTATTCAAAAGCCCTATTAACAAATTATAAGAAAGGGCAAATGGGGTACTCTTGGTAATACCTTCCATTTGCAAGCACACTTCATCAAATGCAAAAAAATGTTTTTAAGTTAAAAAGCAGTCAGTCCCAAAGTAGACTCCATCATAAGAGAATGACCTAAGAAGTGCTGTACAGCTTCTAATCCTTGATTGTGTGTAATGCAAGTATCTACGCTGTTGATAACAAGCCAATATTTGTGATGAAATATTCATAAATGATCAACACTGTGCCAAGTGCTATTTAACACAGTTTTTTAAAACTTGTGGAATTTCGTGAAGTATAACTATACATACATCTTAATAAATATTTTTTGCAGTTAAATTGAGTGCAAAAAAACAACCTGAATCTGGCCACATTAAGCCTCAATCTGTGAAACTAGAAAAGTTTAAAAAATACCCTCAAGTACTTCTTTGTTCAATGCTAATCATTTCTGAACACACCCACCATTTTGCTATATAACTTGATCTATTTGATAAAAAAATCAGCACAATCATGTAGATCAGGCAACAAAAATCAGACCTCATTAAGATGGTTATGTATAATCCTGTGATCCTATTACAACTGGCAACTATAATTATTAAAAGGTTTACTCATATTTTTAAGAATCATTAGAAGACTATAAAATCTGCACAGTTTAGCATCAAGTACAAAATTTTGACTAATCTTTTTAAGAATTTATTTTTTCACCAAGTTTTAGATACTGGTTTAAAATCTTCATTACAAGTAGAAATATCACATATTTAATAGGTCTCATCACCTTGTAAATGGTCTAGAAAGCATTATATACTCAACTTAGTACTTTGTATCCACATATTTACCTTTATCAAGTTACTTTATGACTATTCTTATTATTTCTCGAATTACATATGGTTTTCCACTGAAACATATCTGTTAACTTTTAACAATTTTGTAATGAAATTTATCACACAATAGTTGAAGTGAAAATTAATATTAGAAAATGTTTTTATACTTTCATTAATAAGGAGCAGAATACATGTTCTATGAATAACCATTTGTACTCTAATTATCAACATTAGATCAATAGGAAAAATAAACTTCACTGCTGTAAGCAAAAATATCATCAGGAGGCTGAACATTTAAGTGATGTTTAAAATAATGCAAGTGCAATTTTCACATAAAATGCATTCAGTTTGATTCTGATGCAAATGAGGCAGAACAGTAGACATAAATTTAGCACCCAAATACAAAATTTGACATTAAACATCAGTTAATTCAAAACCACAAAACCCAAGACCAGATACATTATTACTCATATTATTAGAACATGACTGTTCAAATCTGCAGTAAGCAGGAACTAGAATTTCAGTCACTATATAAAACACTTTTTAATTGTTCCTGACTGTACTTTTTGACAGCCGTCTGTCCACATCCACAGGATGAGACAAACCAGGTTACCAGACAAACAAATCCACTAGAAAGGGCTAAATCCAAGGAACCACAGGAGATGAAAGCAAAACAGGTTTATTGAATGTAAAGCACTTTTCGTCGCTCAATGTTTGAGCAACTTCTTCAGACATAATTACCTATACCTAATTAAGTATTTATACTTGAAACACACAAAATCCACTGGAGACACCACACGGAGATAACCACTGTTATGGAAAGCTTCTTTATTTGGAACAGGAACACACAAGCGCTTTCACGTAGCTGTACTACGCTTCTTCAGGTGTAGTAAGACATGAATTTAGACAGCTTTTTATACAAAGTTTTTTGGCGCTCAAACTAACCAATTTAGATCCTAATTAGATAATTGATAACAATCATAGTAGGCTAGTTTAAAGAGACAACATTAAAAATTTTTTATAAAACAAATAAAAATTCCTTAAAAAAGTTTAAAAAAATGACATAAATAGCAAAATTAGCAAAAGGTGCCTTGGACAAACTGTTCTACGTAAATAAAACAAAACCATCTGTCAAACTGACAATACAAGCCTGCTAGCAAACCAAACTTGCATTAATACAAAATTGTAAATAATCATGGCCAGAACACGAAACATGAATCATAAAACGGAAAACAATATTTTCTGAATGAGAGTATACAATACAGCAATTCTCTAATGCAACTGAAATATATACACTAACTCTATTGTTAAAGTCGCTCAACTGAGCACATGCTGAACTCCTTAATGTATAGCCTCCGGTCGGTAAACAGACCATGTGCATCAAACCACACCAAATATACAATGTGGTGTAGAAAAGTGATGCTACGCAAACACTACTGTCAAACAGTATGTCCCATACAATAACTACCAATCTAAAAATAAGAAGCAACAATGTGTTGCTGCTATTAACAAGTGCAAAACATGATCTTGGCTAGTACGTTAATAACATATTATTATAACCATCGCAGCAGCACAATATCAAATAATACTGACCTAAAACGCAGCTGCAAAGTGCCCTGAACTTACATCATATCTCAAATGGAAAGCGCCATTACCATTCAAGAAATCCACAGGAATGAAATCAATCCATGGCGATCACAATCAAAATAAAATCGCTCCCACTATCTGAACAAGAGAATTCACAAATACAATCAAGACAACAAAGGCCAGTCCGGCAGTAAAAGGTATCCTACTGGCAACAGCAGCTACCAGGCATAAAAGCGAGGTAGCAACCAGCTGCTGGCATACTGAAGCATTACTAGTTAACATATAACCTGATGGAGAACTCCCCATCTAGCAACGTAAACCTGCACACCCATAATGAAAAAATGAAAAAATATTGTCAAAAAATCTGAAACGGAAAATATAAAAAAGAATATAAACGGCAAAAATCAACAATCAGATTGCGAACAACCAGCCCACTCACCTCTAGTAATATCAGGCACTCAGATATCTAGCGAACTACCAATAAGGTGGTTCAAACTAATACTATTTCACTGAAAACCTGACAAATGCAAAATCTGTCAACAGTCAGCACCCAAATAGAGCTTGAAAGTCCAAAGGACCTGACCAAAACGTATAAGTAGAAAGGCTGTACTATGGAATATGAACAATGACAATAAAGTGCATGTGAGATGATAAAAAACTAAGCTAAACTAAGACTGGTCTCAAAGTTCTATATAATGTCTGAAACCATCTGCGAGTTAAAAAACTCAGCTCTAGTAGTATTCAGTTGTCCAATATAAAAAGAGGCGAACATACGCCAAACACCAGCATACCATAAACACAGTAATGCTAAGCGTGGAGGACAGAGAATGTTACGTATATATGACTAGATGTCTTAATCAATCAGAAGATAAGACTAACATCATACACAGGTAACCACTAAGACCACCATCAAAGTCAAAGAACCACTCCTATATAAAATATTATCCAAAGTGTCAGCCCACTATTCCCTTATATCTTATAAAAGCCTTAACACTAGTGCACATGCTGAATACTGAAAACACATCAAAAAAATCAGTATAAGGCAAATTGTTAACATACCTGTAACAACCTAGGGCAAGGTATAATAAATAAGGAAATTGTACAATAAATGGCTCTGTGAAACCATGACTGAGAAAGGTGAGCCTAATAAAAGGACACATAAAAGGCTCATAAAAACAGAAAAACAGAATTAGGAACACACAAAATATTAGAGCCATGCAACAAAGCGAATCCGCTTATGTCACAACTACCTAATGTTAAGAACAGGTTTAACTGAAACATATTGATTAATACCTGGATGTAAATGCGCTTTTAAGGTAAAAATCCACTTAAGTTCCTTCACAGCCAGTTGATTCATGTTGTCTCCTTCCCTAATGTTAATTGCCAGCAGTTCCAGAACCATAAATTTAAAACTATGTGCATTAAATTCCAAAATGTGCTTTGCCAAAGCACTACTTTCATTGCCTTTCCTGATGTCGTAGCAATGATTGTAGATCCTGTCACGAAGTCTTCTCTTCGTGAGGCCTACATAAAAAGCTTGACATGAATCACATATGGCCAAATAAATTAGGTTAGTACTATTACAGTCACTGTGAAATCTGGGTGTGAACAAAAAAGATCCATCAGGATGTAGAAAACTGAAATTATTAGATATATGTGGGCACATATGACAGTGTCCACATGGAAAAGTCCCCTGAGGATCACTGCGGTGGTTGTTTATAAAACGGCTCTGCTCTAGACACAAGGTTTGTTTTAAATTATTACATGTCTTGTAACTAAATGTTGGATAGGCCCCTACGATTTTTCTGGTAAATGTATCTGCAACCAACACATTCCAATTCCAGACAAACAAATCCACTAGAAAGGGCTAAATCCAAGGAACCACAGGAGATGAAAGCAAAACAGGTTTATTGAATGTAAAGCACTTTTCGTCGCTCAATGTTTGAGCAACTTCTTCAGACATAATTACCTATACCTAATTAAGTATTTATACTACAATCACTTAAACAATCCAATTAGAAAACCATTCACATTTAAAGTAATATAATGTAATATAATGTTCAATAGACACCAACTCACACTGAATGCAATGTTATGTTATATATACAAGTCGCTTTTTCTAACTTACTAAATAAAGTAATAAAAACATACAGTCACGTATATAAAAACATTTACTAAAATAATATAGTACTATTATATTAAATCAACTTATTTACCTAAATGTTATTTTATTAAAAACCTATCAAATTCATATTTATTCTATTTGTATGCTTAAAAATGTTACTTCATATGAAAATGAAACAAACACACAAATAACTATACTAGTAAGTTAAGAAACTATGTTGAGTATCCCGTCTTTTTTAACTGTATAATGCACAAACAACTGCATGATTTTATTTTATTTTACAGGATATAGTTTTCCATTTCCTTTTCAAGTCTACAATGTTCACTTTTTTTATTTTATTTTATTTTATTTTACATTTGTTGACCGGGCTAGTCTAGCTGGAAGAATTTCCATTTTCAGTAGAGGCCCGGGGAGAAAAGCTCCACAAAGTGAGATACATTCTGAGAAGAAGTAAAAAAGTTTACACACACAAATTGTTATATAAAATGTACTAACAGTACTAATAATAATGAACATCTAAGAGTTAGTAATAGAGTTAGCAAGTAAAAACATATAAAAATAAAAATAAAAATAAAAGATAATACTCTTATGTGTAAAATACTAGTACAGGAGTTAGTTACTATGACTACTCCATACAGTTCAATTCTCAATTAACAAGTAGTGACAAAAGAATTGATTGGATTTATATGGAAAGGCGCAAGGGTAAGGGGAAATAATGAGGATGGGAATAGAAAGGTTTTGTTGGGTAGTAATAGAGATAGACTAATCAGGTTTATGACAGGAGCAAAGCCAGTGATTTTGGAAATGCCTTTTAATGTTTTGTTTGAAGAGGGGCAATGAAGTTATCTTTGTTAAGCTAGTGGGTAACAAATTCCATTTTGACCCAATAGCATTGGTAAATAGAGAGTCACCAGCATTATTATTAGACTTTGTTGAACTTGTCAGAAGTTTGCTGGATGAGCGGAGAGAGTTGAGATTTTTATATGGGGTTATGAGTTGAGAGAGTATGGGGGTGTTATTAGGTTGGTATAGTATTTTATGGGCAATGCAGAGTTGATGGATTAAAAGATAGTTTTGAAACTCAGGCCAGCACTTACTGTCACAAAGTTTACTTATAAAGTGCACAAAGAAAACGACAACAATGAACTAAAAATAATAAAATAAAATTAATAAAATAAATTTAATTTTAATTTTGTTTACCTTATTAAGTTTTATTCCATTATTGTTTGAATACCTATATAATATGTGTGTCTTAACCCTACTAAGTATGGTATATATAAGTATGGTATAAATTTTTTTTATGTTTTTTTATATTTTTTTATTTATTATTATTTTTTATATATATTTAATATGTGTATTTGTTGTATATTTTATGTTATATATAAAGTTTATTTGTACCCTACAAGGTATAAAAATATTATTTTATTCTATTTTCTATCTAAACTCCTTAGTTTCATCAAACAGCTGATGTTACAATGGTCGTTTAAACCTGGTTTTACAAAAGCATTTGTCCTCCATTGCCATGTCAATTCACGATCTTCTAATAATAAGTTATAAGGGCCACCTCTAATGTTAGTTTGAATTTGATCAAATGCAATAAACTTAAAATTATGGCCTGGATTAGCTGAAATGTGTTTAAATAAATTTTGTAATGAAATTTATCACACAATAATTGAAGTGAAAATTAATATTAGAAAATGTTTTTATACTTTCATTAATAAGGAGCAGAATACATGTTCTATGAATAACCATTTGTACTCTAATTATCAACATTAGATCAATAAGAAAAATAAACTTCACTGCTGTAAGCAAAAATATCATCAGGAGGCTGAACATTTAAGTGATGTTTAAAATAATGCAAGGGCAATTTTCACATAAAATGCATTCAGTTTGATTCTGATGCAAATGAGGCAGAACAGTAGACATAAATTTAGCACCAAAATACAAAATTTGACATTAAACATCAGTTAATTCAAAACCACAAAACCCAAGACCAGATACATTATTACTCACATTATTAGAACATGGCTGTTCAAATCTGCAGTAAGTAGGAACTAGAATTTCAGTCACTATATAAAACACTTTTTAATTGTTCCTGACTGTACTTTTTGGCAGCCGTCTGTCCACATCCACAGGATGAGTAGATATGATGGCCTTTTTCCCTCCATAGGAGTAAACATCACTGATACCAACCTTGTCAGGCTGTTATTTTAGTTCACAAATTCATACCTGGTAAACCAATAGGACCAGGGTTGCAGATATCAGAGACTTTAGATGTGAATCTTATAGTTTACCTAGAATAGAACCATCTCACATGGCTCCTTTCCTGGATCATATATTTCAAACTTACATCTCACAGATCTCACTGTTGATCCAGGCATATTTTATGATGTTTACACATATGATATATGCATTAGCAAAATTATTACTACTCAAAATGATGTTAACACTTCAAGATGCACTATATAAACTGCCCACCTAAGCCATTAAAAATTAGATGACAATTACTATCTCCAACATCAAACGTAATGACCCTTGGTTGATTGAAAATTCAAATCAATATAGAATTGTTGTGTAACTTCTGCAAAATGTTATTGTTTCAAAGATCTTTGTGTCATGGTCAGCAATAAACTAACATTTACTAAGCATGTTACAGAACTAAGAAAGTGTGGTTCCAATATATTCAGATGTATTAATACATGTAACATATCTAGAAAGCATGAGGCACTCTTACATCTGTTAATCTTATACTGATAAAGATACAGTTTGTATGTCCTTTTTCATATACATTTGAAAACAAACAGTAGGTCTTTCAACAGAATTCATCAACTTTTAAATAAAGATGATAGCTCTATCAAAAAGCTTTTTGATATAGAAATTTGAAAACAAACAGTAGGGCTTTAACTAGAATTCAGTGACATTTAAAATAAAAAAGATATATTCTGTGTCAACTGATTGTCTTACTGTGACAGACTTAAAATCCTAACCTTTTATATCCTATCTTACAAATGATAAAGGGAAGAACTGATCATGGTGTTTAGGATATGCAAGGACCTTTTTTGTTTTTGACTACCTTGGTTTGAAGACATCAAGATGAGGCACCAAATCAAAAACATGATTTTGCAACAGGATTGCAAAGGACCAGAATACATTTCCTAATGAGATTAAGAAAATGTGATAGCAGCGAAAGTTTTAAGACAGACCTGCATGATATTTATTGGGCTGAAAGTTTATTATCTTACAGGTGGTGGGCTTATATGGACTCCTTTCCAAGCCCATAATCTGAACATGACCTAGTTCCTGAGGCACCAAAACATGATTAAAATTCAAAGAACTGTTGCTGCTCTTTAGATTGGATAGACAAGACAAGACAAAGTCCAGAAATATAAGGGTGTCTACTGCCATCTGATTTAGTAGACTGCTGATGCAAACATGCACATTCACATGTTGATCTCACACTTTGCATTTCTATAGAAACAGCCTATCTGCATTGAAATCGTAATGTCCCTCTGTAGCCTGAATTTTCCTTTTGTAACAACTCAGCCTCCACAGTCTTAAGCTTGTCATTAATATATTTCACATCCCACAGTTACTCAATATCTAATAAATAATCTTTTAGCTGTGGGTAGGTCATTGTAACAACCACCAGTTTCACTAGAATATTACCCCATTCTGCAGTCACTGATGGGCAGCCACTACCTATCAATAAAAACACACCTAGTTCTCCTCATTCTGAAAATGAAATGTAGACATACCACTTTTAAATACCAATGTCCTCTGGGTGTTATATCCAAACCTGTATGTTTATTTAATGTAATGATATTAAAACAATTATTTTCTCTGTTACCAGTTGTGATGTTTCCTCTCTGGGTCAGTAATCAATGAGCTGAATCCTCAACACTGACACTGAAGAGGTACATTCATTTGGAACAAAAACATATGCACACAGTATTTCCAGATGCAGCAATCTGCATCAAGCACAATTTCCCTTAACAGTACAAAGTTTGCAGATGACTGCAAATTAGGAGCCATAATTGAAACTCCTAACGATGTGGACAAACTACAAAAGGGCCTCACTGAGACAGATACCTGGTGTCAAAGTCATGGCCTGAAGCTCAATGCCAAAAAGTGTACTGACATCCCCTTTGGTAAAAACTCTGTAGCCATGAACTACCACATAGCTGGTAGTCTACTTAATGCCGAAAATGTGATAAGAGACCTTGGGACACAGGTGGATAGTAGTCTCTCCTTTGATAATAACATCATCACAGTGGTCAGGAAATCCTTCTACATGGCTCATCTCATCACAAAAGGATTTTCATCCAGAAAAAAAGAGGTCATTGTTCCCCTCTACTCATCACTCATTAGACCCAATATAGAGTACAACGCCCCTTTTAGTATGTACCTCACAAGACATCTACAACAACTGGAAAGACCACAGAAATACCTCACAAAGAGGATTACTGGGCTCAAACAGATGCCCTATGCAGACCGTCTCAAAAAACTACAGCTTTACTCCATCGCATATCGCCTACTCAGGGGCGATCTCTGCCTAACATACAAAGCTATGTCAAACCCAGAGCTGTTGGACATGCTCCACTTAAAGAAATCCCAATCCCTCTGAGCTACACACTCTAGGGACCTTAACCTTGTCACCACAATAAACAGAACATGCTGGAGGGATAGATTCCTGTCCCAGAAACTTCCCATACTCTGGAACAGACTACCTACCTATGTCAAACAGAGCTCCTCATCAGCACTCTTCAAGAAAAATCTTGATGATTGGATGGGAAATGGAAAATTCACCCCGGGGATCACTTCTGCGGCTCTGCTCGACAGGGGCACAGGAAACTAATTTTCTTGGGTGGCGAAAGCCAGGGTACATTTTTTGGCTAGGCTTGTATGGGCCCTAGGGCCGATAGCCTAGTACCTACCTATGAACCTATGAACAAGGAACAAACTCAGTCTGGGGTCTAGATTTTTCTCTTTCTGTCTCCCTCCAAGTTCACAATAAGATTCCTCACTGGCACAGCTAGAGTTGAGTCCTCAGCTGAGTGTCCAAGCCAAGTCCTTCAGCACCCTCCCTGTGAAACCAGTGCTTCATATCCCTGCTCCAAGCAGCTGACACACACACACACACACACACACACACACACACACACACACACACACACACACACACACACACACACACAGGAAAGGCTGGAACAGATTTACTACCTAAGCCCCCTTCTACTCAGACTAAAGGTAGTTACTGCCACCAGACTTTCAGAAGCCAGCTACTCTAAGGCTCTTACAAAGGGTACCCAACTATACTGAGTGAGATTAATATTAGTACAAATGGTAGTGTTTTGACCAATGTAGTAAGGCTTTCAGGAGTGGCCACACAGTCACCAAATAGAGTACTTTCAAAGGTTAAAATATTCTCTAAAGAACCAGCCACAATGAAAAGTTTAAAATCTACTTAATAATAAATAATAAAAGAACATGAAAATACTAAATATCCATTTACAATAAACGACAGAGTTTCAGCATGGGAAACATTAAAACAACACAGAAGAATAGGTTCACACAGATACAGAAAAATAGTACTTAACTGATCTCACTATATTTTCCTGACTGATCTAAAGAATTACAATTCCCTTTTTCACTTGGTAGAGCAAAGCAAGATGAAGTAGGTGAGGGATCCTTTTTTGTCGGATTCCAAAAACAGAGTGCTCTAAGACTTCAGTCTCATCTAGTATTAAAACATAATTTTTGCTCTGGATTACAGAATAACACCACATACATCTGGTCATCTGACTTCTGGTTCCCATGCTACTCTCCTTCCTAGCAACTAACCCAGAATCTCACACATGTGTGTCGATAATACACATGAATAGAGCTTTGCTAAGATCTGTTGCAACTTCTGGAAGTCATAGAACAATAAAGCACTTCTACTCTTCCTACAGGAGCTAATAAACTAATCTCTGGCATAGACATTTTGTTTCTGGCTGCAGTCAGAACTGTAAGATACAATCTTTAAGGCCCAAATTAAGTCATTTAATTTCTTACTATTTTTCAAAGTTAGCTGGACTGAGATTAACTTCTTCTCTTAAAGTATCATCCGTTACAACATATACATTGAATCAGTTACAATACAATAAGTCTGAAATACATGTATATTTCTTTTCTGTCCAGCAGGACTCACTACTGGCACACCTTTAGCACATGCAGCTTTACAAATACATTTTTCACCACAAGCATGTGTATAAATCAGCTTGATATACAACTGACATATAACTCTTTACAAAATTCTAACTAGCTGTGTTGGCATATGTTACACATCCACTGCCCTACGTCTCCTGGCATAGATGGCAAGACCTCACATAGTCACACCAGAGTTCTTTCCAACTGCTCTTCAGTGTACGAAGGAAGATTTACTATTAGACCAGCATTTTTCAAAGTTCTTTTGTCATTTTGTCATGTACCCCACATATAATCCAGAGGGATGTCCACCCACAGCTGAATTCTGTCCTAGTCATTCACTGTCATCAGGATTATTCTCAATTAACAAGAAGTCTTCTATAGTTCTCTATTTATTTACATGAGCACAATTTCTCAACTCTGTAGGTACTTCATTAAAGTTACTGTTACTACTTCATTTATTTATTTATTTAACATTTGTTTACCGGTAAAGTCCGACTGGAACAGAGCCCATTTTCAGTGGAGGCCCAGGAAGAAATGCTCCACACGTGTGTCTTTGGAATGTGAGAGGAAACCAGAGCAGCCGCCGCAAACCCACATGAATGCAGGGAGGACATGCAGACTCCACACAGAAGGCACCCCCAGCTGAGAACTGAACTGGAGAACCTCTTGCTGTGAGGCAACAACACTAACCACTACTTCCTGCGCCATATTTTCATGACATAAAAAGCAAAAAACAACTAATAAAGTAAATAAATAACATTAAAATAACAAAATGTCAGAAAAGCAAGCAAGTTTACTGAAATAAAACATGACTAATTAAAATAAAAAGCCACTCTCCTTGGGGCATCAATAGACTCTTCAGAGGAGATACAGACAGAACATATTAAACACAGATTGACTACATGGACTACAAAACAGCAATACAGAACAAACATTAAGGAAATGCTTCCAATTCATTTTTGCAATTAATTCTTTGTTCTTCAAAATCATATACTTCAAAATAAGCAGGTGCATTACAAAGCACTCAATGTTGCATACATACAATTCCATCATTAGTCAGAAATGTACTCTAATATAGCAGCGCTTAGCTGTTCTGTGTTTCTTCTTAGTATTTTCAAAATGTTAGGTTTTCAATTAGTTCTCCAATGTTTTGTCATTTTTATAAATTATTTACTTGCTTTATAATTTGTTTTCCATCACCAAGGAAAAAGGTTGGGTGTCTGGAAAGCCTCCAGTAGGATCATTTAAGGAAAATTCATGGGATCTGTGAGTCATCCCTTCCTCTGCCTCACTATCTTAGGTACTTCTTGAAATTTGGAGTCATCAAGAGGATGATGGGGACTCAACATTTTTTTATCCTTAACATCTGAGGTTGGGTATTCTTGGGGAGAGTCTAAGTGCCTCTTTATACTTTCTAGCAGATCTCTAAGATAATGACACTGTGGATGAAGAAGAATCTTAAATTGGTCAAAATATCCAGAACTGACCCTGCAAAAATGTTACATCCCATCCATCCTGCTGACTGAAAAGCAGAATGACTACTTCCACAGACAAAGAAATGCTCCCAAATGAGGCTGTGCCATAGTTGGAAAAGGCACTGACAGTAGCATATGCAGAACAGTCAGCACTGACTGTGAATACTACACTGAGGTCAAAATTGAGCACTCAGCCCTGCTGCCTAAGGCCAAAGTCAGCACAGGCTGACATGACGCTAAGCACTGATCCTGACAGCTGGGCCTCTGATACCAGACACAACATACTCGTTGACTCCTGGCCAATGTTGACAGCCTCAGTCCTGAAGGTTGGAAAGGTGACACTGATGACATCAGTACTATGACTGATTCCTAATGGGTCAATTCCTAATCACAAGTATGAAAGGACTTCTGATACTGCTGTTCAACCAAAGTTGTTGGCACTAAGGACACAGTTGACCTCAAGGACTGTGGTCCTGACATGAGCACCACAGCTGATGCTGACGACACTGTCAACGTCAACATTGTTGGCTGTTTCTTAAATCCCACTCTTACTAGGTCCAGAGTCTAAACATAGGCCAGTAAGGGGAGCTGGAATATTCTGGATGAAATAGGCTATAAAGAAGTGCCTCTGTCCACCCTAGTAACAGAGAGGGAAAGGTCAGAGACACCCTTTGCTGGAAATTTGTTAAAGGCTCCATCCACTTTTCACAGTCATTCGCAACATCTGAAAACCTTTGTTAATAACAGTTTAGAGCACAAAATTCTACACTCCTCTGACACCGACAGAGAAGTCACACTATCACTTCTAACCAGTTTTATAGCAGACTTGTCAGATAACACTTTAACAGAAGTTTCAGAAATAACAGCAGGAGAAAATGTACCAAAGTCAACTTTTTCCAGTGTAGTTTTTTATGAGAATCTGGTGAGGAATCTTTCACATTGGCTTTTTTGTTTCTTCTTTTTGCCCTTATCTTTATGAAAGAAATGTCTGAGAATTATGGTCTCAAGTCCTGAAGGTCAAGGGAACATAGTGGATCCTGAAGTAGAGCTTATGACTGAAGAAGAAATGGACACAGAGACTTAGTTCATTCTAAGCAGCTTTATCTTATTTTTCTACCAGTAATTATTGTGAGAATAAATAATTTACAAATATCACAAGCAGCAGAAAATGCTCTTCATCTAAGCAATACACATGCTGCACACACAGAATACACATCTTGGGGCAAAACGTAATGCCGAAATGTTAAGCTGTTCAAATCAATAAAATATCAAAAATTAGTAACACCAACTGTGAAAACACTTTTAACAAACACAAATACAGCATCAAAGCAACATGATGAAGCTTCTTAACAACTCATAGCCCTAATTCTCTGAGCTACACTGCCAGACAAGATGATGAACAGGATGAAGCTCAAAAGCGACAGAAAACAGGACCAACAGGCTTTTCAAAGCATTTCAACAAAAACGGTTATTTAAAAGATGGGCACACATATAGGCATGTATGCACTTGTATTCAGATCACTATTTTGAGTTTCACATGTACAGGACAACAAATTATATATAGCCAAGTGTTTACTTCTACCTGAAATTCCAGAACTGGTAGTGTTTAGTGTTGTTCCCTGAGGGAGTAGATGATCATTATTTATTGTTAAGGTAGCTCCTCCTGTTTGGCTGTTAACTGAGGGATTTGGCAATGGGATGCTCTCATTCAGGTCTCCAGTTCCAGAATTACTGTGCTGGTGGATAAGATCCTGACCTAAAAAACAATGCAAACAATTTGAATTTGATTACAATTTGAATTTGATTACAGTCATATAAAATATCTATGTTTAAAACATTTTCAGCACATTACCATTTTAAACATTTATGTCATGTTTTCAGGCTACATATTTATTTTCAATCCTTCTCTTTATATGGTTACCTTGGTTAAACAGTTCTGTGTACAGCAATGATATTTTATTTCTAGGTCACTTCTCGCATGGGGGACAATATCCTGACTGCAAACCAGGAAACTCAAGTTCAGCTAGTACTTTGGGTTGGGTTAAAGAGAAATGACAAAGTTTAGATCTACTCTGTGTCTGAGCGAACTCACTGTGGTAGAATCCACTGGTGCAAATCAGGGATTACACAGGTATGCTGAATATAAGGGGGTAAGGCCAAAATTACATTTCACGTTGAGGCATGACTGTTATCTCAAGGCCTACTGCATGCTATCCCTTGGATGCTATAGTCATAAGCTGGAGACTGATGGGGCTAAACAAAGTAGACTCCATAATGGCTGCCTACATGACAGTTCTATAATTGGCTCACACTCAATGAGTATTGCAGGATTGTGCGGTAGCAGAAAACATGTACTGTGTAAACCATATAGGAAAAATAACACAAAGCAAACTGTCATCAAACTCTTATCTGTATGACAATTCAGAAAATGAGACCCAGTATGACAGCTTGATTTGGTGCTATTTGTTCAAGTTCTACTTTATTTTTTTTACATAAAATACAAATAGAAATGTATTAAATAAGAATTAAACAAACAGCTACAACATACAATTAATAACAAATAATCAGTTCACACCAGCAAAACCATTTCAAACAAATAAGTCTTTAGTGCCTGCTTAAAGCTGATCAGCTACTGGGATTCTCAGTCAACAAGGCAGTAGATGCTACAAAGGAAGGGTTTGATAGACAAATGTGCAAAAACCTGAAATCTCAAGGTGAATCCATGGCACTGCTAGCTGCACCTCAAAGGCTGAGAGCAAAACACATGGAGGACTGCATGGTATAATAAACTCCTTCTGATAGCAGGGACCCAGGTCATGAATGAACAGACAGACAGTAGAATGTTATCCTATAAAAAATAGGAAGCTAATGAAATCTGCACAAAAGACAGACAATGTGTCAACAATGAATAGTACCAGTAAGTAGCCTAACTGCAGAGTTCCGTGCCATGCGCAAAAGATCAAGTTTGGTATCAGTCGGTCCCAGGTAAACGGCATTACAAAAATCCAATCTTTAAGAGACTAGGGCATCAACAATCGAGAGATCAGCCTGCGGTATTAAGTTCTTGACCTTGGAAATGTTTCTCCGATAAAACCAATTAGACTTCACTACAGCTAACACCTGATCCCAAAATATTAGCTGCGAGTCAAAAATAATGCCAAGATTTTTCACAAATAAAAGATTGTCACCGCTAAACATAATTTAAATGGGCAGTGGTATGGCAGAAGAGTCTCTTTAGGTTGCATGTACTGCCAAGGGCATATTTTTCATGGTGTTCAATTTTAATCGATATTAAGTTAGCCAAGTAAGTATGGCTTCAAGGTCATCAACCAGAGAATAAATATTCACCTTCTCTTCTTGTGGGAAGAACAGACAGATCTGGGTACTACCAGCACAGCTATGATATGCTAATCCCTTTTCCCTTAAAAGTCCTCAAAGGAAAAGCATATACACTGTAAACAATAAACGGCCCAGAATAGAAAACTGTGGTGTTTTACAATCGAGATATTATAACTATGAGGAGGGGAGTTCAAAGCAAACCCTATGGGTACAGCCATACAACAAATGGCCCATCAGGTTTATTTACTTATTTACTGCTTTTGTTGATCAGGGTAGTCCAGCTGGGATGTGCTGGCCCCTTTTCAGCAGTAGCCTGAGAAAAAAAGCTCCTGCCACAAACAGGCAATTTTTTTACAATACAGAATAATGTGAAGCTTAAAGTTACAATGTGGCATATAATAACTGAAAGGCAGCTATACTAGAGAAAATCAGCAACCAGTAAAATGCAGCATCATTATATATTAATATAGAACAAACTAGGAGATACGAGCATAAAGCAGAGAGGAGGTGATAAGAGTCGAAAGCAGAGAGAGTAGGCAAGTATTGTGTACATTACATGTACACAAGTCATGGAGTAGCCTTTAACTATGTGTGTTACATCCTGCTAAGGATATAACAGCTGGCCTGTCTTACTTACTTACTTACACACACACACACACACACACACACACACACACACACACACACACACACACACACACACACACATTTGGTCAGCTTTCCTAAAGGAAATAGTCCTGTCAAGATAATATTGGAGTTGCCTGTGTCTGTCCAAAGTATGAAGAATCCTTTCATAATGATTTTTAAGTTCAGGAAAGAATATTTTGAATTAAGCCATCAATCCCCCAGTTAACTCTGGAACAACTTTTGACATGAATGAGGGACTTATTCTTAAAGAAACCCTATCTCTATGGAAAACCAAATAGGGTTCACCCACCATGAGAGTTTGCAACTCAGATACTTGTCTTGTAAATGTCAGAGTAATAAGGAAAACAGATTTCCATGTCATGAACTGTAAAAATCAACCTGAACAGTTGGTTCAAGTTAAGATCCCAAGTAGGTGCCACCTGTTTCCAAGGAGGTCTTACAAATAAAACTCATTTGAGAACTGCTTGACCAAAGACAGCGAAGAAAAGGGAGTATTCACGGGCATACATACTGAAACAGCTGACAAATGAACCTTGACAGGAATAGGAAAGGCCAGAGGAGAGTACTCACACACATGTAAAAAACAGCTCTGCAGAATGCTCAAATGGGACTTGGTTATTAGTGTGCTGCGAACTAGTAAATCATTTCCATATAGCAACATAAAATTTCCCAGTAGCAGACTTTCTTGCCACCTTCTGTACCTGCTGCTCAACCTCAGAAATATGTTACCTAAGTGTATCAAAACTGAATCAAGGCAGTTCAGACGAAGTCATTTCAGAATGGTGTGTATCAAACTCCTCTTGTCTTGTGTGAGTAAATCTAATCTGTGAGGAAGTTTGTAGTAATTGCCCTTAGCCAATTACAGGAGAAGGGAGCACCATTGCTGTCTGGGCCAGAATGGAGTCACCATAATGACCAACGGAGAGTCCTTCTGACTCTTTGGAATGACCCTGGAAATCAGCTGAAATGGTAGAAAAGCATAAAGAAACATTCCCAGCCAAGGGAATGAAAATGCATCCATTTCACAGACCTACCTGCAAGCAGCCATGGTATAGAATTTGTTTAGTTGTCTGTTATGAAATGAGGTGAAGTGATCTATTTTGAGGTGTTCTCTAAAACTGGATAAAATTCTGAAAGGTTGCCTCATTCAATTTCCATTTGCGAGGATCTGTCCTGGTCCTGCTTGGCTTGTCAGCCACTACATTTTACTGTGATGGAATGTGTAAAGCCTGGAGAGTTAATCAATGCTCCAAGTATAACCTCCAATACTCTAACAGCCATCCTGCACAAAGGGTAAAAGTAAAGCCTGGAGAGTTAATCAATGCTCCAAGTATAACCTCCAATACTCTAACAGCCATCCTGCACAAAGGGTAAAACCTAGTGCCCCTGATTGTTTATGTACCACATCACTGTGGCGTTCTCTGTAATCACTGGCCAGAGGACAACAGATGACGAAGAGATTCTATCATATGGATCATACTTAAAATCTCTTTCATGTTTACATGCTTTGACCTGTCTGTTGGTTCTAAAGGCAACGTTCACTCCCAATGAAACAGAACCCAAGGAAAAATCCAAAGCTATTGTTGTAACTGACTCATCAGCGGCTTGAACAAAGAATGGAAGACCTGAATTCAGGAAAATCCAATCTGTTCAACACAGTAGTTTTCTCTTCACAAAAACAATATTGGAATTTGAAATTCCAGAGAATGAGAATTTTGGATTTTTTTAAACACCCTTATTAAATGATCAATTAAGACATGGGCAAACATATATTAACACAAAAGAAAGCAAACCATATTAACATTTTTTTCCTTTTAAATACCATATACATCACATATATTTTCTTTGCTACTATCATCAGTCTAATATTACAAAAAAATACTGAATTATTGAATTAAACAGCATGCTCAACACACTAGTCATAGGTGACTCGATAATGAGGCACACTGATGTCCCAGTCACTAGGCTGAATAAGGAGAAAGTAACAGTCAGCTGCCTGTCAGGCGCCAGGATCCACCACATAACACATGCACTCAGGTCCCTCAACAACAGGTACAAATATGACTCTGTCATTGTCCATGTGGGTGTGAATGACCGGAGACATACCTTCCCGGACTACATAAAAACAGACATGGAGGAGCTCTCGGATTATGTAGCCCAGGCGCTTATGACCCTAGCCCTTGAGCAGCATCCTACCATCACCCAGAATGATACCACAGTACAGGCAGAAAATGATTGATTTCAACAATTGGCTAAGTTTCTGGTGTCATTCTTGGAGGATCCAGCATCTGTCTGCCTGGGAAGACATGACTGACAGACCTCGATGCTTTGCCAGATAAGGCCTGCATCTGTCACCCCTGGGCTTGTGGATACTTGTCAAGGCTCTTACCAGCCCTGTAGTGCCTTTTTAGGTGGTGTTACAAAGACCAAATTACCACCGTAACAGCTACAAATGAATGCAATATGAGGGTCATGCTGCTCAATGCTAGAAGTCTATATATCAAAATGCACTCACGCGAAGCACTCCTTAAAATGGAGAACATTGCATTTGTGCTATAACAGACACTTGATTCAAGGCCGCAGTAAGCACCCCTGCACTACCGGCTATAACTCATTCCACACCTTTCATCCCCAGAACTTGGACCAAAGCTCCAAAGACAGTGGTGTTTCCATATTCATAAAGGATGTGCACACCTCTAGACTGGTAGCCCAACATAATGCATCTGAGATACTTCAGGTGCAGCTAACATTGGGTAAGACACCAATTCAGGTCGTAGCCTGCTATAGGTCCCCAACCATGTCCCAACACTCACACTCCACGTTCCTAAAAATCCTGGAGAATATTAGGGCCCAACCTAACACTCTCATACTAGGCAATTTCAACTACCCCCTTCATTAACTGGGAAAATTACTCATGTACAAATACACTTGTCCAGTGTTTTCTAGAATTTATTAATTCCAATGCTCTGGACCAACTTGTTCTTAGCCCCACTCGAGGTAGCAACATGTTTGACCTGGTCATTATTAGCATGGGCAACCGTTGCTCTACACCAATAGTCAACTCCTCCCTGGTTAGATCCGACCACAAACAAATCACCTTGGAAATCCACATCCCTACCCCCCCAACACACACACACACACACACACACACACACACACACACACACACACACACACACACACACACACACACACACAAAGGTAACCACCATGAAAAACTTCTCCAAAGCTAACTCTGGGCTCCTAAAAACAGAGGTGGCTAACTTCATGGCACCCATGCAAATGGAGAATAGTTGCATGACCGGTGAGTCATTCACCAATGCATTGTATGAACATGTAAACAAATGCATGGATCTCGCCATACCCAATAGAACAGAGATGTTCTCCTCCAAAAAAGGCAGCCAATCTGGTGGTCCCCTGCCATAAACAAACTCTACAACAGGAGGAAATTGATGCAGAATAAGGTAAAGTCCCAAGACTGGAAAAACTCCTTATCAGCCACAACAAAGAGTTGAAATCCCTCATCAAATCCTCTAAAGCTAGCTTGAAAATAGAATTGCAGCAGATAGTAAAGACAACCACAAGGCCTTCTATAGTTATGTAAAGAATCTCCATGGCAATACCCAGATTTGCTCTGAGCTACTGCACAATGGTACCTCCTATACCAAGCAAACATATATTGCCAATATACTGGCCGACAGATTCAGTGCCAACCTTACCCCCCCCCCCAAAGGTCCAGTCACAATACCAGTAGATTGCCAGGCACCCAGTATTACTGCTGCACAGGTTAAAACAGCACTGTCCATGGCCAATAATCCAGCTTCTGTGGGACCTATCAATATCCCTGGCTGTGTTCTACATGAACTACAGAGTGAAATGGCACCTCACCTGTGTTCCCTGTTCAATCACAGCCTCACCTCAGGCTTTGTCCCTACCAAATGCAGCACTGCTACAGTCATCCCTCTCCACAAAGGAGGAGCAACTACAGACCCTGAGAACTATCACCCCATTAGCCTGATGAGTCTGACGTGCAAAGCTGTGGAACACATCATCATGAACCTAATAAACAAGGATATAGGGACTCTCCAAACTCTAGATCCTAAACAGTTTGGTTTTGTGAAGGGTAGATCATGCCTGCTCAACTTGGTCTACTTCTTTGAGTCAGTCACCAGAGCTATGGATGAAGGCAAGGTGGTTCATACAGCCTACTTTGATCTGGCCAAGGCCTTTGATACCATTCCCCACTCAGAAATCATAGAAAAACTCACTAAGCTACGCATCAACCCCTATATCACTAGGGAGGTTGCAAACTGGCTCACAGATAGAACCCACAGTGTGAAAGTAGCTGACTCCAAGTCAGACTGCAGACCAGTCACAAGTGGAGTCCTACAGGGTTTGGGCCTGGGTCTTCTCCTGTTTGGTATCTACTTCTCTGAACTCCAGGCCAACACAAAAGGACTCTGCATGACAAAGTTCACAGATGATTGCAAGCTGGGAGCTATTATTAACTCTCCACGTGATGCTGACATCCTACAGAAAGGCCTCAATAAGACCAACAAATGTGTTGTCATCCCCCTTGGGAAAAACCCAGTTCCTTTAAATTACCACATCGATGGAGTCCACTGAACACAGAAGGAGTTATAAGAGATCTGGGAACTCAGGTTGAGAGCAACCTCTCTTTTGACCACCACATTGCCACTGTGGTCAGAAAGTCCCTCTATATGGCACATCTCATTACTAAGGGTTTTGCATCCATGAAGAAAGAGGTCATTGTCTCCCTCTACTCTTCCTTCATTAGGTCAATCATAGAGTACAATGCCCCATTTAGCATGTACCTCACTAGACACCTGCAACAACTGGAGAGGCCATAAAAGTACCTCACAAAGAGGATCCTAGGCATTAAACCCTTGTCCTCAAAAAACTCCAACTATTCTCCGTCTCATATCGCTACTTAGAAGCAATCTCTGCTTGACTTACAAAGTCGTGTATGACCCAGCTCTTTTGGAAATGCTACATCTAAAGAAATCCCAGTCCCTCTGCACCACACGCTCCAGAGACCTCAACCTCATTACCACAATCAACAGAACATGCTGGAGGGACAGATCCATAACCCAGAGACTGCCCATGCTATGGAATAGACTTCCCATACATATCAAGCACAGCACCTCACTGGCCCTCTTTAAGAGAAATCTTGATGAATGGATGGGCAATAGAAAATTCACCCCGGGGATCACTCCAGTGGCTCTACTCAACAGAAGGTCGGGTGGCACGATGCCAGGGTAATCATATGGGCTAGGCTTATAAAGGCTCCAGGGCCATTAGCCTAGTACACACCTATGAACCTATTACCTTCCCTTATACCTCACTCCTCCTGAACATTATTATGCATGCATTGTTCCCACAATTTCCACTTACGTCTATGTAATTTGCTCCTTCCCTTTTCTAAAGATCCCACTTCCATTTCTTTTACCTATTTTATAATATTCAACACCTCATACAACATTGGTGTAGACTCTGACTTCCATTTTCTAGTAATTGCTTTTTTGTCAGCCAATAGAAGTTAACTTAATAAGGCCTTACTATGTCTAGGCCATTCAGATAATGTATCCCAGCTCAAAACTATTTGCTCACCCAGTATTTCTGTTAGAATACTCTTTAGGGAATTTTTGCAATCTGCCAGCTCATTACACTCCCAAAACATATGCTCCCAGTTACCTCTTTCTTTTCCATCACACTTCCAACATCTGTTATCTACCTGATGAAAAATTCCTTGAAGTCTGCTTGGGGTATAAAATACCTACGCAAACACTTCCAAGCAAAGATCCTAAACCTTACAGACGTGGCTGTATACTTAGGAGCCATATATATGTCTTCTCATTATTTTCTTGTAAAGTGCTTTTCCAGTCTATCTCCCCTATCTTTTCCAACCTCTTCTGATGATAACATTGGATTTTTAAGAGCCATTAGATTTTTCGCATGTGTAACCTGCAAGAGAAATCATGAGAATCATGGATGCCATGAACCCTAGAATCCTGCGCTACTCTCTGGGTGAGGTCTGACACTGACTGAAGATGCTCAAAGTTTTCTGGATTCAAGTCCACTTTCTCCAAAGTTAGGAATGCCTTTTGCAGGGATAATCTAGAAAGCATCCTAGAAAAACTATCACATGAAAAGGAATTAAGGAAGATGTTTGACTGCGGATCGGAAATCCCAGAATAAGAACGAAATTTGTAGCCCATGTAAGGGACTCCTAACATTCAGAAAAAGACTCTGCAAAAATAATTTTGTTGTCTAAATTCTAGGTAAGGAAATTCTGACTGCCCTGCAATCTGCAATGAGGTATCAATGGAGCTAGACAGTGTGTAAACACCTTTAGACCTATAGATAACCCAAAGGATAATGCAGAGAACTGATAATATAACCCAGAACAGAAAATCCGAAGAAAGCTCTGAACTCTGTGGCAAGGGAAAGTGATGATAAAAATCTTTCAAATCTAAAGTTACCAAAAAAGTCTGAAGAGGAATGAGAGGTAACAGGCTCTCAAAAGTCGACATGCTGAATTTTATCACTTTCATAAAACAGTTGAGAAAGGAAAGGAAAGGAAAGGTCAAAAACTAGTCTCCAGGTTACAACCTTCTTTGTCACCAGAAACATTCTTGAATAGAATCCTTTTCTCATTTGATTTAGTGGTACTTGTTCTATGACCCCTAAGAAAAGATTTAGAGTCAACAGTTTTATCTGATTTGTTTGGGGAATGAGGAGTAATATTCCGAAAAGAGTTTGGTCTTTCCAGTGCTGTTTTGTAAGCCTCCTAAACGACTTTCAGAACCCATTTGTCCAAGTTTACTCTAACGCCAAAGGGGAAGATTGAGAACCAGTTTCTGGGCAGATTTAAAGAAGTGTCAGGAAGGGAGGAAGGCATAATGCTGACATAATCATTCTGAAGTAGAGTACTGCCCCATTTTCTGAACTGATACCTGTTTTTTATCTGATCCCTCCTGCAACTTTTCTTAGAACACAGTTTGCCAGAAGCTTGTTAGGTCTGCATTTTTTTTTTTTAATAAAGAACCAGAGGATTTAGTAGATTTAAGGAAACAGACTGAAAAATCTTAGTAACCCCATGAATTAGCCTTTTTCAAACTGAGTACTTGAGTACCAGAAGGACCAAACAAAACCCACTTATCCAAAGGAGAAATCAAAATCTCTGATTTAGCCTCCTTTGAAAACATTTGATTCAGGACCTGGGCAAAACATCTCATCACAGTAAGAGTAGCTGCAGCCTTGTATGTGCAGTCAGTAAAAAAATCCACACTTTTTAAAGAGAAAGAGTAGCAATCACAGGACTTAGAAAGAGCTTACCTACTGAAGGCAAACTTATAGAAAAGTTTCTCTAACTGTCAACACAAGTCAGCATGTACGTCAACATAAGAGCCTGGTAGATAAAATTCTATAGATTAACGCAGAAGAAAAAAATCTCTTCCCAAACTTGTCAAAGGCTTTATCATTCTTGTCAGAAGGAGGGTCATCTTTGAGCAAAAACATGTTATCAGCTAGAAAAGAAATATAAATAGCTGGTGGTCAGACCTAAGATGAGAAAGCAAATACTTGTTAGATTGAGGGGCTTTATAAAGTCCGTCTTTTTACTGACTGAAGATTGACTATCAGGATTATTGCACACAAAGTCAAAAGTATCCTGCAAGGCTGTTATTATTGGAGGAATTAAAGTAGTGTGTAGCATATCCACTTGCAATATGTCACAATATCTCCTTAATGAAAAGGGAACATCTATGTGTTTCAGACGAAATAAATTATTCACTCCGGACACAATCTCAGCATAACAAAATTCCTTTACAGGAGAAACTGTGGAATCACTCTTCTGAAGTTCAGAATCTGTCAGATTTGAAGAAAACACAAAAGACATCTTGTACCTACCCTTATCAGAATCATCTTATAAAGGATCCTCGGGTATTGTGGATCTATGTTTTTTAGTCAAGTCTCACTGTTGTTACAGTGGATTTAAAGCCTGCAATAAATCAAAGCCAAAAGTAATTAATTCATATTTATCTACAGAAAAACTGTTTTCAAAAGGATGTCTATTTTTTGTTTCTTTTCCCTAGAGACATTCCCAGATGGAGACCGACTTAATGATAGCACCGCAACCCAGGAAACAGGTCTCCTACCTTGGCAACCGATGGAAGAACTTCCCTGTGAAACTCCCATTACCTAAGGAAGTGATTCTCCCATGCCTGGAATGGACACTGGAACAGATGCAGAGGATGTGGTTAACCCCAGTCTAAGGTGGCAATAGGGCTTACACCAGAGGGTGCCAGGCAACCCAATGAGTGGTCTGAAGAACAACACATAGCCACAGCAGAAACAAGATATAGCCACAACAGAGTCGGTCACCAGTGGCTGATGCACTGACTCAGCCTGGGGTGTCAGCAAGGGATTGCTAGTAATTTTCTTTTTCTTAGATGTAGTGGGGGAGGAACTAAAGCAGCTGTTAATGTTTCAATGTTCCTACTGAAAGAGAAACTTTTTCATCAATAAATGGAGCTGGAAAGAGTGTCATTGTGTATTTGGCCTTGTGAATACTACTTTTGACAAGTTTATGACCATAGACTAAGGTTCTTCTGTTAGGGTAATGTGAACATTCCTTGCCCAAGCACCAAAAGTTTACTGTGCCCTAGAAAGGCCCAAAGATTATGGGCTAAAAAAATTTGAGCCCAACCACCCATTGTCCTTGTTCATATCTCCAACAATTCTGGTTGATCTCTGTTATCACTTTGTTATCACCATGCAGTATAAAAATATCTGCGCAAGTATTTCCATGTGAATATTCTAACCCTATTTTAGATGCAATCCTGGCAGCAAGCAGATGTCAGACCAGTTTTCTTCTGTATTCTCCATTTTTAACGTTTTCTACCAGTTTTGAATCAGCACAGATTTTACCTTAGTTCTTTTACTTAAAAAATGCCTTACAGAGTTCCCCCTTATTATAGGTTCAAAGGTGTTTACTAGGCTAACGAAAACAAGGACGTTTTCAAGCCTAGCCATGCATCCCAAAGCTCAAATAAGTTATGATACCCTTGGTAAGTGTAAGCATGGGCCTGGGAGATGAGCCATTTACAGATTATCATTGTCCATTAGAGACATAGGTACCAAACCAGGGATGAATTTCCAGTTTCCTATCCAATTGTCCAAGTTGCACTTGAATTGGGTTAGGGAGGAACTCTGCTTCACATGTATGGGGAGCCTGTTCCATAGACAGGGTAGTCTCTGGGATAAATGCCTATCTCTCCAGCAGGTCTCATTTATATCACAGGTAATGTTTAAGTCTTTTAAATGGGTAATTTTGGTGCTGTTTGTTTTGTGGGTATGCAGGAAGTCCATCAGAGTGGGGTCTGACAATGCCCAGTATGCCAGGCAAAAATCTACCCTCAAAAGCCTGTAGGAGACAGAATACAGGGATAGGGCCTTGAGGTGGTCTGCAGAGGAATTCTGCTTATGCCCTGTATTCTTTTAGTGAAGAACCTCTGTTCCATTTGTTGGATATGCCTGGTTAAGTACATACCAAAGGGGAACTGTACTCAATGATAGGTATGATGAATGCCAAATACAGTGGGACAATGACTTCCTTGGACTTGGATGCCATACCTATGTTTGTAAGTTGCGCAACATATAATGATTTCCTCACCACTGTAGGCACATGAAGGTCAAAGGCTAGATTACTATCTATGTGTGTCACTAAGTCCCTGACTATTGGGTCAGCTCTAAGGGATGTGTTGTCAATATGATAGTTACTAGGGATGGATGACTTCCCAAGGGATACTATTATGCATTTCTTGGCATTTAGTTTTAGTCCACGGCTCTAACCAGTTGTTTGTCTGTGTCAGCCCCTCCTGGAAAACATTTGTGTCAGTGTGAGATTTAATAACCACTCCTAATTTGCAATCATCTGCAAATTTAGTCAGCCAGAGACCACTGACATTGGCCTTGACTTCTGAGAAGTAAATGCCAAAAAGGAGCGGTCCAAGGACGGACCCCTGAGGGACTCCACTTGTGAGTGGCCTCTTTGTAGAGGTGGACTCCCCAATTCTAACTTCCTGGGTCCTGTCTGTGAGCCAGTTGGCTATCCACCAGGTGACATACAGGTTTGTACCTAACCTCTTGAGTTTGTCAACAATGCCAGAGTAGGGTATTGTGTTGAATGTGTTGGCCAGGTCGAGATAGGTAGTGTGAATGATTTTGCCCTTATCCATTGCTTTGGTGACCTTCTCAAAAAAGTCCACCAGGGTGAGTAGGCATGATCTGACCTTGATGAAACCAAACTGGGTTGGGTCCAATGTCTGGAGGTTTACTATATCTCTGCTGATCATCTCCATGATAATTCTTTCCATGGTTTTACATATAAGTCAGCATCCCTAAATTTGATGCTCACTGCATCTAATCATATTTGGTAATGCGTACATGTGCGAATCTTATCAAATGATTGTGTACATTTGCAAGTACTATTCTTAACAAAAATATTAGTGATGACATGAATCAAATTATCCATTTATATCAGGAGTTTTTTCTCTGGTACTGCACCGTTAGGGTTTACCTTTTAAAAACCTTAATGCCAAAAGAAAAATTATAAATTCCTTTTAACAAATTTGTAGTGCAAGGAACACACTAATTACACTCCAAGACAAACCAGTTAAGCACCAAAGTGCATGCAACCTAACCTTAACAAATGTTAAGCAGCCCCTGCTTATGTTGTAAAGGATGGGTCCCATGTCAGGCAGTAAAATTTGACTGTACTGACAAGGAAATGACAGTAGCACAATAAAACATTTGTTTCTGCTTGCTCTCTATACTCTTAACATGTTCTTAACTTCCTGTAACAAAAAAATATAAATAAAGAGAGTTACTAGAATAATGGGATGTGTGTTTGCTTGCATAACTTGAAGAACGTGAACACTGAAACTCAAATGTATGCCATTATTTAATGACTTCAAGACTCACTGCTTTGTCTGAAAATGACATTTTATGAGGAAAAGCCCAAAAATATGAAGCAATAATCTGGATGTCTTGCAAAAGTCTAGACAGTTGAGAAGTATGGACGCAAGTGTAAACGTAAAGGATTACATTATACTACCTCTCTGACAGTGCTCAGTAGTCAGTAAGTGTTTGCTTGGCTTTGAAAGCCAGGAAAACGTAGCATATTTTCCCCTTTAACTAGCTGGACATAGAAAACTTCTCTCTCTCGCTGTATTTCTTAGCATTCATGTCTCAAACACAAACGGATTATGATCGGCAAGCCGATCACAATCCTCTGTTAAGCATTCTACTCTCTCTGCTACCTGTTAGTTAACTGGACAGTGAGTGTCACTCTGAACTCAACACCTTGGCCATACCTATTAAATGTCCAGATTTCCACAGATTGTCCAGACTTTGCCTGATATTTTTGCTCTGTTCCTCATAAAATGTGTAGTTTTCTGGTAAATCATTGATTATGGAAGTCACCAGCAAAAACACTGTTAGCACTCGAAGAAGACCAGGAAGAACCAGGAACTAATGAATTAGCATGCTAAAATACTTTATTACAATGCTTTCGTCGGAAAGACTTCATCAGAAATACAAGCAACTCAAAGCTAATCACACCTTAAATAATGCCAAACATTAATCAATGAAGACAGAAAAGTGTTGTTGGAATTAAAAACTACAGATGATTTGCGAATCATGAAAGCTGACAAGGGGGGTGGATTGGTTATCATGCATACTGTTGATTATATTGCTGCAATGGAAAAGTTGTTAAATAATGAAGATGAATACAGTGAATTATCTTTAGATTTGATTGAGCATAGTTATAAATTTATTAGATATGCTCTGTATGATTATTATGTCAATGGTAACATATCTAGTGAATTGTATGAGTTATTTTCTGTTGCAAATCTGAAGGTGGGGTTTCTTTTTGGAATTCCTAAAAATCCATAAAAACCCCACCAACCCCCCTTTTGGCCGATAGTGTCTTCAGCTGGTTGTATAACGGAAGGTATTTCTGTGTATTTAGATAAGTTATTAAATCCTTTAGTTCAGGGGTTATTGTCATATGTTAAAGACTCTTAGTCTTTTTTATAACTCATCAGAAAGTTCAGTTTATCAGAACAAGGCCTTTCTATAAAAGCAAACAATGAGTTCTGTTTAGTGACTGTAGATGTTGTATCTTTATACACATCGACTACACAAGCATTAGGTTTAGAATTTATTTCCAATTTCCTGCATAAATACACCAATTGGTCTAAATCTTCTTTAAGTACTTGTATTATTTTGTTAGAGTTAATATTGGAACATAATTATTATTTTATCTTTACAAACATACTATAAACAATTGAGAGGTGTTGCGATGGGTGCCACAGTAGCACCTGCCTTTGCAGGGTTAGTTATGGCTTGTTGGGAGTTGGAACATCTGTTAAAGGTCACTAGTGCCCCAGATATTTAATTTTATTGTCATTATATCGACAATTTGTTTTTTATTATCAAAGGGCCAGTAGACCAAGTCTGTGACTTTGTAGAAAGTACAGTTTTGTACCTACCATAAATGTAGATGTTTGAGTGTATACCCTGCTGCAGTCATCACACTTGGGTTATCCTGCCATCAGGTGGTCCCACAGTCGGCCCGAATTCCAAAGTCTTGGTTTGGGGTCAGTTGCTGTCGCCTCCTCCCTGACGTCAGAGTGCCAGGGGTATAAGAGAGGCATCCAACGCCATTTTCTTCAGTATTTCTTGCCCCAGATGTCAGGTGCCCCCCCAAATGGTGGTCAGTAGATAGTACCAATAAAAAGGAGGTTAGCATAAACAAAATATCCCTCCAGCTAGAAACAAATACACCACAAAGGTTGTAATAGATTTTAAAGGTTTTTAAAGGTTTTAGTTAGGTCAGAGGGGGTGGAGGGAGGGTAACCTGGACTGCAGCAGGGTATACACTCAAACATCTACATTTATGGTAGGTACAAAACTGTACTATGTTCATCGTGTTACCCTGCTGCAGTCATCACACTTGGGTAGAATCCCAAAGCTAAGGATGGGAGGTGGAGTCAAACAGGGTTAGAGGAGGCTAGAAGGCCCTGCAAAACTGCAGTGGCGAAGCCAGCTCTAGTCTTAGAGTAAAGTGGTAAGTGGTAATGTTTGGTGAAGGTGTGTACTGAACTCCAAGTTGCAGCTTCCAGAATATCCTTGTTGGCACCCCCCTGAGAAAGGCTGTAGATGTAGCTGCTGCCCTGGTAGAATGGGGCCTTATGCTAGCAGGAACTGGTTTTCCATGGTGGGTGTAGCAAAAACATATGCAATGTCCTATCCATTTGAAAATGGTCTGTTTTGAGATAGCCTTTCCTTGTGATGCTGTAGCATAGGATACAAAAAGCTGGTCAGATTTTCTGAAAACCTTAGTTTTATCCAAGTAGTAACGTAGCTGCCTGTGAATGTCCAAGGAATGCAGGAGTCTTTCTCCTTTGTTCTGTGGATTTGGAAAGAAGGTGGGTAAATGGATGGTTTGATTTAGAGCCACACTGGATACCACCTTAGGCATAAAGGAGGGGTTAGTTCGTAGAGAAACTCTGTCTTGATGAAAAATGAGGAAAGGCTCTACTGCCATTAGTGCCTGAAGCTCTGAAACTCTTCTTGCTGAAGTAATTGCTAGCAGCAGGGCAGTCTTCCATGATATAAACTTTAAGTCAGCTGAGAAAGCTAGCTCAAAAGGAGGAAGCATAAGTTTTTCCAGAACAAAGTTGAGGTCCCAAGTAGGTGTTGGTGCTCTCCTGGGAGGCCTAATGTTTTTGGCCCCTCTGAGAAACTGCTTTAGGAGTGGATGTGAAAATAAGGGAGGATCCGTGCTGTAGTGAGCTGAAATAGCTGAGGCGTGGAATTTGATAGATGAAAAAGAAAGCCCTTTCTGTAACATCTCAGTTAAATATTGCAGAATCTGAGGTAAGTCAGGCTGAAGGGTATTTTGGCCTTTAGCTTGGTTCCAGGCACAAAACCTTTTCCATTTGTCTGAGTAGGCTTTCCTAGTGCTGGGCCTTCTGGCCTCCAGAGTAACATCCATAACAGCTTGTGAGAGAGGAGCTGGCTGGGTGCTTAGGTGATCTGCCATGCAGCCAAGTTTAAGGTTTTGAGCTGGCTGTGTAGAATCTGATTGTCTTGCTGTGTGAGCAGATGAGTAATTTGTGGTAGAATCCATGGTGGGCCCTGGGCCATATTCCTTAATAGTGGGTACCAGTGCTGGCATGGCCAGTCTGGGGCAATGAGTATCATTCGGGGTCTCTCCATCCTGACTTTCAGCAACACCTTTGTGAGAAGGGGTAATGGAGGGAAGGCATATACTGTCAGCATTTTCCAACTGAATGAGAGTGCGTCCACTTTCCAAGCTTGATGGTGAAAAGTCCTTGTGCAAAATTTTGTTAGCTGATAGTTTTGGGGGCTGGCAAACAGGTCTATGTCTGGGAGCCCCCATTTTTGAGTTATCATTGCAAATACTTGTGGATTCAGTTTCCACTCGTGGGGATCCATGATGTTTCTGCTTAGGTCATCTGCCAATGTGTTCTTTTTTCCTGGCAGGAACTGAGCTTGTAATTGAACTTGGTAAGCCAGTGCTGTGTTCCACAAGGTCATTGCTTGCTTGCCTGCATAGAGGGTAGGAGTGTGTACCCCCTTGTTTGTTTATGTACCACATTACTGTGGTGTTCTCTGTCCTTATGATAAGCTGTCCTGGATGTAAGAGGTCCTTGAAGGCTGTCAGAGCATTCTGTACAGATAGCATTTCTTTTTGATTGATGTGCAGATTCCTTTGATCTGCAGTCCATATGCCTTGAATGCACCGCCCTGCCATGTGTGCCCCCCGGGCATAGTCCGATGCATCTGTTGTCATAGTTTGCCTGGGTGGGGGTAAGGTGAAAGGCTGACCCTTGTTGAGGTGACATGCCTGAGACCACCATAGAAACTTCTGTTGAAGGCAGGGAATGAGAGGTATCATTGCTTCCAAGCTGTAGCTGTGTTGAGTCCATACGCTTTTTAGGTACCAGTGTAATTTCCTCATATGCAGTTTTGCAAATGGTATTAGTAGTATGCAAGATGCCATGAAGCCCAAGGCCTGCAGAATTTTTCTTGCAGGGAGTTGGGTCTTTGTTGCCATTGTTCTGAAGTATTGAGTTAATTGTAGTTGTTTGTCTGGCATCAGATAAGCCATCTGGGCCCATTGTATTCAAGCTGGCACCCAGGAATGTCATATTTTGTGAGGGCACTAGTTTTGATTTATTTTCGTTTACTGTGCACCCTAGGCAACTTAGAAGGTGTTTTACAAAAGCCAGGTGTTGTAAGAGAATGCCCTTGCTTTCTGCTTGGATGAGGCAGTTGTCCAGGTATGGGTATATCTGAATTCCTCTTTGTCTGCAGTATGCAATTACTGGTGCCAGGCATTTTGTGAAGACCCTGGGTGCAGTAGATAAGCCAAAGGGCAGTGCAGAGAATTGGTAATGGGTTGAACCTGCAATGAAACGGAGGTATCTTCTGCAATTTTGTCTGATAGGGACATGCAGGTATGCCTCCTTGAGGTCCAACCTTACTAGCCAAGCTTTCTTGCCCAACATGGGAAAAAGCTGCTGTAGTGTTAGCATCTTGAATTTGGGTACTTGCAAGAAGGTGTTTAAAATAGAAAGGTCCAGAATGGGTCTCCAAGCATTGTCCATTCTGGGAACTAGAAAGAGCCTTGAGTAAAATCCTTGGCCTTGCTCCTGTGTAGGTACCAGTTGAATGGCTCTCATGTCCATGAGAGCTGTAATTTGTTTTTTGTGCCTCTGCCCATTGATTTTGTGGAAGGTTTGGCATTCCTTTTATCCTTGGCAAGGTCTGGAAATGGAATCTGTATCCTTGTGAGATAATGTCTAGGACCCAATTTCTCCTTTGTGATGATGCGCCAGTTGTCTGCAAAAAGTGCTAATTTTCCTCCCAAGGGAGCTGCCAAGAGAGTTTTGCTTGGCAGTTTGAGGTTTAAGTCATTGTGTTTGCCTTCTAGTAGTTTGGGACCTGTCTTCTCCTCCCTTCTGTGTTGCAGTGCCCCATTGGCAAGGTTTGTAAGGGATTTGTGCTTGTCCTCTGCCCCTTGGTCGCCTATATTTACCCCTCTGTGGTCGTCAGAAGCTGGAAAGGACCAATTTTTTGTTGATCAATTTCTGCTGAAGCGTGGGGGCTGTACCTGTAAGAAATCTTTGACCGTCTGCATAGATTTTGCCTTATCCTCCATTTTCTTTAAAACCTCCTCTGCTTTAACCCCAAATAAGGCATCCTGCTGTAAGGGTGCATCTAGTAACTTTGCTTTAACATGATCAGGCAGAGATTGTTCCTTTAACTAAGCATGCCTACATATAACAGAACCAGTAACAGCTGCTTTAGAAGAAGCTTCCAAGGCATCAAAACCACATTGTAAAGCATGTTTGCCCACCTGTTCAGCTGCATGCAACAGATCCTGCGTTTCCTTGAATTCAGACTGTTGAGGGTGCGTGCTCATCTTTTGCTTTACTTGAGACATTAGGTATTGCTGGTATTTAAGCATGTGAAATTGACAATTTAGTGTTCTCATAGCTAGAGTAGCTGAGGTGTAAACCTTCTTCCCCCACCTATCTAGTGCTCTGGAGTCCATTTCAGAGGGTACTGGATTTTTAGCCATAGAAGCCTTAGCCCCTTTGGGACCCTGGGAGATTGTCTCTGGATCAGCAACAGGGATTTTGTACAAGAATTTGTGTGATTCAGGCTCTCTATAGTATCTATCTGGTTTGGCTGGAGCAGGAGGCAGAGAATCTGGATTTAGACTAGATTCTAAGAAAACATCATCCACAATGTCTAAAACTGGGGGAATAGCAAGTGGTCTGTGCTGGGGGAGTAAAAGAAACTCTCGGAGCCTTTTCTTTGAGTCGGAGTAGTCCTGACCTTCCCAGTGGAAATGTTCCCTCATGGTATGTAAGGTTTCCCCAAAGGAATAATCTTCACGGGGAGAAGCTGAGGGAATGGAGTCTTCAGCATCAGAATCTTCAAAAGGGGGAAAGGAGTAATCCTGTTCCTCAGAGGAGCCTGAGGAAACAGACACTTGATCAGAGGAGGCATAATCCTCCTCTTGTCTAGGCCTTTTGTCGGGGGGTGGGGGGTGGGAACCCCTGATCAAAGAAATCAAACCCTCAGCCATTTTAAGCATCTGTTCTTTAGGCATGGGGCCTTGAACTGGAGACTGAAGTGTAGTCTTTTTTGATTTTAGAAGAGTCTTAAGCTTAGCATAAGATTTTATGGTGAGAGTAGTCGGCCTGAAAACACCTTTAGAAGTCAAAGGTGTTTCTACAGCACCGGCTTCTCTTTCTGCAATGTCGTCGGTAGGGCCCAAAGAAAATGGCTGTGTCGGCCTAGAACTCTCTGCTGGAGAATCCGAAGCGGTCTGGGGATCCAATTCAGCGGTAGCCAGGGGCTGTGTAGGTACCTCACTGAAAACCGGAGAACTGGCGACCGGCCCAGCCGAGGCCTCGGAGTCTGGCTTGGATCTAGGCTGCCTGTCTTTATATTTGGGTTTTTTATGCACGCTGGTAGTCGGTTGCTCCGATGGCATAGTGTAATTAAATTTCCTACCGAAGTAGTGTTGTGTGAAATCAAAGCGTCGCTTTATAGTTCGCTTATTGAACCTAGTACAAAACCGACAACCAGTGACGTTGTGGTCTGGGCCTAGGCAAGGTATACAAAAAGAATGAAAGTCCTTATGAGGTATTTGCTTCCCACAAGAAATGCAATTGTTAACTTTTTCTGACATCGGACTGAGGCAAGAAAAGGTTCACCAATGGGGTACTTAGCTTTGAAGACTTCGGACTGAAACTCGATTTGAAAATCTCAGGTGTCGGCCGACCGGCACTTGCGAACTGCTTCTGCTTCGGGCACCACGCGGCAAGAAAGACTGAAGAAAATGGCGTCGGATGCCTCTCTTATACCCCTGGCGCTCTGACATCAGGGAGGAGGCGACAGCAACCGACGCCTGACCAAGACTTTGGAATTCGGGCCAACTGCGGGACCGCCTGACGGTAGGATAACCCAAGTGTGATGACTGCAGCAGGGTAACACGATGAACATCAATTAAATCAAAGTAGTGAATTTTTAAAATTCACTAGATGCTGCGGTGGTACGGCGGTAGTGTTGTTACCTCACAGCAAGAGTTTCTCCCATTCGATTCTCGGCATGGCTTGGGAGTGCCTTCTGTGTGGAGTCTGCATGTCCTCCCCGCGGTTGGGTAGTGTTCAAAAGACATGCGTGCGTAAATGGGCATGCCTTCGTTGAAGGTTAGGCGTCGAGCTGGCACCTCGGCGTTTCGGAAAAAATCTACTGCCAATCATTAGCGGACCAGAGTTCCACTGTGGTGACCCCTTACCGGGAAAAAGCCGAAAGACAAACAACAACTGTAAGTGAATATGTACACTAAGTCAACTATCTAGATGTCACCCTTAGTTAGCAATTACAAAATGGTTGCTTTTCCAGCAGGATTTATAAGAAAGACACCTATGTAAATAATTTTTTGCATTATTTTAGTGGTCATCCAAAATTCATGATACGCAACATTCCTAAGGAACAATTCGTTAGAGCATCACGTCTAACCAGTGATGACAGTGTTTTTTCATCTGAGATTAAGTTTATTTCTGAGTTATTCTTAGATAGAGGTCATTCAGATTCATTATTAAATAAATTAGCCAGTGAAATTTTGAGTCGAAGGTCAACTGATTTACCCCCTATTCTTATTAAAGGGTTACCTGAAAATAAAAAGGAAGCAGAAAAAGATAAAGAAACAGAAACTGGAAAACCAATTGAAAGTGTCACCAGTAAGTTTCATACCAATAGTAATCCTAGATGTATTGTGGACATCTCAGCCGATAGTGAAACTATTAAAAAATATTATTAGTAACAACTGGAAAATTATAAGTGGCAATAGTGATTTAGCAGCTGTATTGGGTAGTGGTCCAAATTTTGTGTATAAGAAGACAGGGTGTATTAAAAATATGTTGGAACATTCTGAAACAAAAGTCTCTAGTTTGGTGACCAATAAACCTAAAGGTACCTATAAATGTTATGAATGCATCATTTGTAGGCATATACATGAAGGTCTGTACACTTGTTTACCTCATTTAGTTAGGACTATCAATATTCCAGGTAGATTCTCTTGTAAAACATCTAATGTGGTTTACATTGCAATGTGCTCTGGATGTACAGCTTTCTATATCGGTATGACCACTAGACAGCTCAGCAAACGCATAAAAGAGCATTATTATGCCATTAAGGTGAAGGATGTCAATAATGCTCTTTATAGACATGCATGTACTTGTACTAGTTATAAAAAGTTTCTATTTTCGGTTTTAAAGCATATCTCTGAAGATTTAAGAGGGGGTAATATGAAAAACAGGGCTGAAAGAAAGGAGACCTTGTGACAACTTAGATTGGGGCTGACAGTCCACCTGGACTTAATGAATCAGTTAATATCAAATGTTTTTTGGAAGATAGGAAGTTAGTTTATCATAGGGGTTGCTGACTACTATAGATAGTAATATATCAACACTTGTACATTTATATATACATATATTTTTAAGCAATATATTTGTATTATATTGAATTTTAGTTTTGTATTCATATGATTTTAAACAATAATTGATTGATTAATTGTGTAATTGATTATGGCATTATTTAAGGTGTGATTAGCTTTGAGTTGCTTGTATGTTGTAATAAAATATTTTAGTACGCTAATTCATTGGTTCTTCCTGGTCTTCTTCGAGTGCTAACAGTGTTTTTGTTGGTTATTTGGTCTTGTACACTGTGTGCTGTTTTTTCTTAATTATGGAAGTCACATAACAAACATTTGCGTTTCAGACTTCATACCCTTCAGAAAATGCATGCTGACATAAAACCTTTTATTTTATCCACATTCTAAATTTATAAAAGCAATATTAAACATCTAGCCCTATTTTAGGCCTTTGACCCTCCCACTGTGTTTGGTACTCTTCAGACTTCTTGGGCTAAGAGGTTGAGAGGTATGCAGCTAATAACAGCAGGGTCAGCCACAAGATTCTCAGACGGGAATTTAAACTGGCTTAGAACCCTCTAGAATCTACTTAATAATCTTTTTTCTTAATCAAATGACTGACAGCCAGGCTCACAGGACAAACATGCCAAACCTCAAACCAGGTATATGAAGAAGAAAGTACAGTTGTGTACACTTACCATAAATGTAGATGTTCGAGTATATTCACTGTTGCAGTCATCACACTTGGGTTATCTGCCTGCAGGCAGCCCTCAGTCGGACCGAATACTAGAGTCTTGGGATTTCTGTGTCTGATGCTGTCGCCTCTTTCATGATGTCAGGTCGCCAGGGGTATAAAACATGCAGCCAATGCCATTACATCAGTTTTTCTTGCCCCAGATGTCAGCAGCCCCCAAAATAGGAAGCAATTACATGGTGTGGAACACCTCCAGAAAAAGTAAATACCATAGGCATAAGATATGTCCAAAAAGAGGATAGGTAGAAAGCATAGAAGAGTCAGGGGGCTGGAGGGTAACCAGGACTGCAACAATGAATACACTCGAACATCTACATTTATGGTAAGTGTACACAACTGTACCATGTTCTTCGTGTTTCACTGTTGCAGTCATCACACTTGGATTGATTCCCAAAGCTGAGGAAGGGTGGAGGCAGTCAAGTAAGACTGCTGTGGCAAATTCAGCTCTGGATTTAGAAAAGACAGGTAAGTGGTAATGCTTGGTAAAGGTGTGTACAGTACTCCAGGTTGCAGCTTCCAGGATGTCCCTGGTAGGGACTCCCCTGAGAAATGCTGTAGAGGTTGAGGTAGCCCTAGTGGAATGAGTTCTGATCCCCTGTGGAGTAGGTTTTCCATGATGTTTGCAGCAGAAATGGATGCAGTGTGCTATCCATTTGGAAATGGTTTGCTTTGAAATGGCCTTGCCCTCTGCCCCTGTAGCAAAGCTGACTAGCAGCTGGTCAGGTTTTTTGAAAGGCTTAGTCCTGTAAAGGTAGAACCTGAGTTGTCTGTGTACGTCCAAAGAGTGCAGGATCCTTTCCCCTTTATTATGAGGATTAGGGAGAAAGGTTGGTAAATGGATGGATTGGTTTAGAGCCACACTGGATACCACCTTGAACATAAAAGATGGGTTAGTCCTGAGGGAAACCCTGTCGGCATGGAAAATAATGAAGGGTTCCACAGCCATTAGTGCCTGTAACTCAGACGCTCTTCTTGCTGAAGTGATGGCTAGAAGTAAGGCTGTTTTCCAAAAGAGGAATTTTAACTGTGCTGTAGCAGCAGGCTCAAAAGGGGGACGCGTGAGCTTCTTTAGTACAAAGTTAAGGTCCCAGGCAGGGGTGGGAGCTCTCCTCGGGGGTCTTAAATTGTTAGCTCCTCTCAGGAACTGTTTGACCAGAGGGTGAGAAAAGAGAGGTGGCTCAGTATTATAATGAGATGAGATGGCCGAGGCATGAATCTTAATAGAAGAGAAGGATAGGCCTTTGTGGAGCAGCTCTGCTAGGTAATCTATGATTTGAGGTAAGGTGGGCACGGCTGTGTCCTTTCCTTGAGACTGGCTCCAAGCACAGTATCTTTTCCATTTTTCAGAATAGGATTTCCTAGTACTAGGCCTTCTGGCCTCAAGGATGACATCCAGCACTTGTTTGCTGAGGGTTGCTGGTGGTGTATTCAGGGAATAAGCCAGGCTGCAAGGTTCAGGGTTTGCAGCTGAGGATGCAAAATCTGTCCCTCCTGCTGGGACAGCAGGGAGGGGGTCTGATGTAGGTGCCAGGGTGGCACTGCTACTAGACTGTGTAAAAGTGGGTACCAGTGCTGGCGGGGCCAGTCCAGTGCAATAAGGATTGCCCTTAGTTTGTCCTTTTGATCTTGAGTAGTACTTTTGAGATCAGGGGCAGAGGGGGAAAGGCATAAATTGAGAGGTTTTCCAATGTAAAGGATAGGGCATCCACTTTCCATGCTTGGCTGTGGGGATTTTTGTGCAAAATTTGCTCAATTGATGGTTTTTGGGGGAGACAAAGAGGTCCACCTCTGGTGTCCCCCACCTGTGGGTTAGAAGTTTGAATGAGTTGGGTTCCAGTTTCCACTCATGTGGGTCCAGTAGATTTCTGCTTAATTTGTCTGCCAGTGAATTTTGTTTGCCTGGCAGGAATTGAGCTTGCAGGTGCACTTGGTTGCTCAAGGTTGCGTTCCACAGGGCCATGGCTAACCTGCAGAGTGGGTAGGAATGAGTTCCCCCCTGCTTGTTTATGTACCACATAACTGTGGTGCTGTTTGTCTTCATCAAGAGTTGTCCTGGAAGGATAAGGTATTTGAAGGCTGTCAGAGCATTCTGTACAGCTAACATTTCTTTTTGATTGATATGTAGGTGAATTTGTCCTGGGCTCCATTTGCCTTGAATGCATTTGCCAGCCATGTGAGCCCCCCATGCACAGTCTGATGCATCTGTTGTCAGGGTTTGAGCGGTGAGGTGTTGAATGAAAGGGAGTCCCTTATTGTGGCTGCAAGCCTCTGCCCACCAAAGTAACTCTGCCCTTAGATAAGGAATGATGAGAATAATTGTTTCCAGGTCCTGAGAATGTTGGCACCAGAGACTTTTTAAGTACCATTGAAGGTTCCTCATATGCAGCATTGCATATGGAATTAGTAGAATGCATGAGGCCATGAACCCTATAGCTTGCAGTATTTTTCTTGCAGATAGCGGGGTTCTGGTGGCCATTAATTTGAAGTAGTTTGTCAAATAAACCTGCTGCTTTTCTGGAGTAAGGAATGCCATCTGGGAAGTTGTGTTCAAGCTTGCGCCCAGGAATACAATCTTTTGGCTGGGCACCAGATGTGATTTCCTTTCGTTGATGGTGTACCCCAGAGAAGTTATAAGTCTCTTTACAAATGCCAGGTGCTGAAGTAGCAATTCCTGACTGTCTGCCTGAATCAGGCAATCGTCCAAGTATGGATACATTTATTTATTTTTTACATTTGTTGACCAGGCAGTATGCAATGGCTGGAGTCAGGCACTTGTGAATACCCTGGGTGCAGTAGATAAGCCAAAGGGAAGTGCAGAGAACTGATAGTGCATACAGCCTGCCCTGAAACGCAGATATTTCCTACAAGATTCCCTTATGGGGATGTGCAGATAAGCTTCTTTTAGGTCTAGGGTTACCAGCCAGGTGTCCTTGGCTAGCATAGGAAGCAGATGTTGTAGTGTAAGCATTTTGAATTTTGGGACTACCAGGAAGGTGTTGAGAATGGACAGGTCCAGGATAAGGTGCCAACAGCCCTCTTTTCTGGGCACCAGGAACAGTCTAGAGAAGTCTTTGCTCTATTGGAACAGGTTGAATAGCCCTGATACTGAGAAGAGAAAGTACTTGCTTTTGAACCTCTACCCACTGGTTTGGAGGAAGGTCTGGCAACCCGCTTGGGGTTATTAGTTAGTAATGCACTTTATATGCATATTAGTGCAAACGGTAGCCATTCTTTTAAGTTTATGACACTAACTAGGCTCTGTGAAACATTAAGAGGTGGTGATTTAGTAAATCAAACAGAAACTGAAGAAATGAAGTGGATAATGAACTTGCGTTCAGATCAGCCACCAGGTCTGAAAGCATTTGGTTCCTTTAAAATCTGCACTAAAAGGAAAACCTCTTCAGCACTCTAAATAACTTAATTGAAAGGGAGTATACATTGCTATGGCTACTAAGTATCTTTGAAAGAGTGAATACCAGAGAATGAAGGTATTTAACAGGAAGTTTTACTGGCTAACATTTAGGATTTGAAAAAGGTATTACACTGAAAGTAAATATCTGGTTTATGAGACAGTGTGTTTTATATGATCATTGTTTTATTTTTATTAAAAGTTTTCAAGTTTCAAGTTTTTAGCAGGATTGGTGGCAGAACCGTTCTTTCTCTGAATTTTGTACTTTGATATGCTCTGCCTTTTGTGACACTACCTACTTTTTCTTTTTTGCTTGCATATTTTTTGGTGGAAGCGACACACATTCATTGCACTATGGAATCAACATTTTCACAGCAACCAACATTGGAAATGGCAAGTAGAAGGATTTATGCTAATAATTTAATGAGTCTGTCTAACCCACTTCTTGATTTCAATTTTGAAAATGGTACTTTAGAACTACTGATGAACAGGGGAGAAACTTTGCTATTTGAGAGTATTTACAAGGAAGTAGAGAATGCAGCTTTTAAATTAAAGCATTTACAGTGGCAACGCTTTCATATGGAGGCGTGCCTTTATCATCATATAATTTCACGAGGCTTAAGAGTAAGATGTGTACCAACTTATGGCGATATGTATCCTGAACTACTTGCCAAATGGCAAAGGATAAATATAGAAACCAATTTCAGCTATATGAAACTTTTGATAAAATTTTTTAAGCCTCAGGAAGTTGAAGCAGCAACCCTAACAAAACAAAAACAAAATTAACTAGAACAAATTACATTATCTGATAATAATTTGATGAAACTAGGAACACTGCAAGATAGACTTGATGCTTATAATGCTAAATTAAAAGGAGTGAAAAGTAGCAAATTGACCAGAGATTTTAATGATTTTAAGAATGGCTATTTGTTTGACTGGCCGAAAGACAAGAAGACGACCATGCAGACCAGAACAAATGTAAATACTGGATTAACAACAAATTATGAGAAGGAAGAGGTTCCTACTAGGAAACCAGCGAAGACTGTAGTAGAAGCAGAAGTGCATACTAATCCAAGACAGAATAATAGAGAAGTTTTAAAAACTCATGAAGCTGTGACTCACATTATGGAGAACAACGTTAGCTCAGTAATTGACACTGAGAGTACTGAAATACTATCAGAGCTAGGTGAAGAAGATATATCTATTCAAAATAACAAGAATCTGGATATGCAGAATGCCACTAAACCCAAAGATGGAGTGATACATTAACCACTTTGCCAACAGCTTCCTTTTTTTGTTGCAGAACAACACCTCAAGGGAAGCACTCCTTCACAGCAGAGAGAGGATGAAACGGAGGTTTCAAGAATAAATGATCCCCTTGTGTTTAATATATCGAGCACTGAATTAACTAGAGACCAGACTCTGTTATTAGAGAAGGGAATGAGTTTTACACCTTCCTTGCACTCACCCATGAGTGAATTTACTGTAGATTTAAAATATTTTGGAAGAAATGTGACTTTAAAATATCTTTTTGGGAATATAAATAATGAAGGATCTCAAGCTAGTTATGGATACAGGAAACCAAGTACTTTCATTCCGACTGTAGATGCCTTTGTACGATTATGTGAAAATGAAGTGGCTGAATATAGACAACAGAAGGGAAGTAAACATTTCCATAACCTAATTCTGCACGAGAAGAAAGCATTATATGAAATACAGAATATGCAGGACATTATGTTCAAGCAAGCTGATAGTTATGGATATGTCATTCTATGATATCAAAACGAAGGAGATGCTAGCAGATATAGCTACTTACCAGAAGAATGATAAAAGAGAACTGAATAGGATTATACAAAGTGTCCAAGGCACTCTTTATGACAAATTGATGAATAGATCTATGACTAAAGAGCTGTCTGATTTTTTTGAAGTGCATCATCCTACTATACCTAATATCTATGGAATGCCTAAGATACATAAGAATCTACATGACCCTCCTTAGTGACCTATTGTTTCAGGAAAAGGATGGACAACTGAACCCCTTTCTATTTTTATAGATGGGGAGTTAAAGAAATTGCTACCCCATGCATCTGCAGTGATTAAGGACTCGGCTGAATTCTGGAATAGACTCTACAAGAAAATACAACAGATGAACATCTCTAAGGATTTACTATTAGTAACTTTGGATGTGAACAGTTTATTCACTTCCGTACCTAATGAATGGGGAATTGAAGCCATCAGAGACTTTGGTGTGAAACACAAAACAACTACTGATATCCACCTAATAAAGTCTCCTAGAACTGGTTTTATATAATAACGCATTTCTATATGATAGTGTCTATTATCTGCAGAAATCGAGAGTAGCAATGGGAACCCCATGCGCAAATAGCTATGCTAATTTGGTCCTGGCAAGATGGGAAGAGTTATGGAAATTGGATGTTAATAACAAATGGAACAATAATATACTTTTCTACAATCGATTCATGGATATTCTTCTTCTATGGGAAGGTGACAACTTCTTTGGAGCAATTTGTATGTTTTTTGACCAACACAACTTCATTTTTGAAATTCGAAATAACCTCCTCTAATATGGAGACAGAATTTTTGGATGTTAAGTTGATGTTAGATGATACAGGATGTATCAATACTAGAATGTATAGAAAACCTGTATGGCATAATTATCTATTACACAATACCAGTGAGCATCCTAGATATGTCCCTGATAATATAGTGACCAACCAATTAAATTGAGTATCTAAACTTGTACAAGGGATAAAGACAATATGGAAGAACAAACTAAACTTATTAATGACTTTACCAAGAGGGGATATACAATCAAAGGAATACAAACTAATACAGCAACTACTTTGGAATGACAATCTCAGATAGCAAGACCTTATTTTTCGAACCAAGGAGGAATAATTGAGGCCGAACAAAAAGAGCCAAAGTCTAACTTGAGATGTCAGCTAACATATAGCACTGACAATTTTGCTATTCGTAACATCATTAAGAAATTTTGGCCAGTGTTAATTAACATCTGACAATAAAATTAGATAAATTGCTGGATATCAACCCAGTTTTTTGTTTAAAAACAGGAAAAATCTAAAAAGACTGCTATGCTATAAAACAGAAACTGAAGCCATCTCCGAAAACAGGAGCTTTCAAATGAGTAGGAGAGTTGGTACGTTCACATGTGGAAGTTGCAAGGCATGTTCTTACATTAACAACTTGAATATCTTTACACATCCCTTAACTAAGAAAAACTATAAATTTGAAGGATTTGCAAATTGTCGGAGTAAGAACATCATATATGTGGCAACCTGCAGTCACTGCAAGGCATAGTACACAGGAAAAATGAACCAAATGTTTAAAGAACATATTCTAAAACATTTATCCGACATAAGAAATAAAGTTAATAGTAATGCAATTTATATGCATATTAGTACAAATGGTAAGCCATTCTTTTACGTTTATGACACTAACTAGGCTCCACGAAACATTAAGAGGTGGTGATTTAGTAAATCAAACAGAAATTGAAGGAATTAAGTGGATAATGAACTTGCGTTCAGATCAGCCACCAGGTCTGAATGCATTTGTTCCTTTAAAACCTGCACTAAAAGGAAAACCTCTTCAGCACTCTAAATAACTTAATTGAAAGGGTGTATACATTGCTATGGCTACTAATTATCTTTGAATGAGTGAATACCAGAGAATGAAGATATTTAACAGGAAGTTTTACTGGCTAACATTTAGGATTTGAAAAAGGTATTACACCAAAAGCGCTTATCCGGTTTATGAGTCAATGTGTTTTATTTTATCATTGTTTTATTTTTATTAAAAGTCAAGTTTTTAGCAGGATTGGTGGTTGTACCCTTCTTTCTCTGGAGTAGAAACCCTGTCGTCTTTACTCTATTGGAACAGGTTGAATAGCCCTGATACTGAGAAGAGAAAGTACTTGCTTTTGAGCCTCTGCCCATTGGTTTGGAGCAACCCGCTTGGGGTTGGCAGTGAGTGGAAGTAGAATCTGTATCCCTGTGATACAATGTTTTGGACACATTGGTCCTGTGTAATGGATAAACATTTTTTTGCTTGCAGGACGAGTTTTCCTCCTAGGGGTGCAAGTACTCGGGCATGGCTGGGAAGGATGATACGCAAGACAATGTGAATTTTTTTCCATAAGGGGTGGCTTACCACTCCCTTTTTTGAGGGGGGAGCACTCCACTGTTTAGATCTCTGTGTACCCTGACACTGTAGCCTTGGTGATCTGTTGCTCCTGGGTTTGGGTTGAGAAGACCTGGTAGGGACTGAAAAGGACCAGTTTTTTGAAGGCCAATGCCTACTGAATCTAGGTGGCTATACCAGTAAGAAATCTTTAACAGTTTGCATAGATTTAGCTTTTTCCTCCATCTTTTTAAGAACCTCTTCTGCTTTTGTGCCAAACAAACATTCCTGGTTTAATGGAGCATCTAGTAATTTTGCTTTGACATGGTCTGGCAAGATTTGTTCCTTCAGCCAGGCATGCCTTCTCGGTAAAGACCCAATGACAGCAGCCCTGTAAGATGCTTCTAAGGCATCAAAACTACACTGCAAAATATGTTTACTGACTTGGTTTACAGAATGCATTAACTCTTGTAAATCTTTATTTTCTGCAAAATCTGGAAGCAACAACATTTTTTGTTTAATTAGTTCCATAATAGGGTCTACTTTATTAACTTGAACATTCAAAAGTTCGAATGCATAAAGATCGACACATATGCATTGAACTCTTAAATGTTCGAAAGTTAATAAAGAAAAAAAATACACAGAAAAAAAAAAAAAAAGATGTAGGCAGGGGGGCAAGCCCCCCTGCACCCCCCCACTACTTAAATATACCAACTCCGAGATCGCACTACATTGAAGTAAATGGAAATCTCCACCTACGGAGATTTCCGTTTACAGTTTTTGATGGCTTGCACTTTTGATGCATATGGTTCGATCCATATGTATTCGTGGTTTTACGCTTTCGCGTAAATAAAGTAGACCCTCATAATATGCTGCTGGTACTTCAACATGTGAAAATGGCAATTTAAAGCCCTGATGGCAAGAATTGCAGAAGTATATACCTTTTTGCACCATCTGTCCAAAGCCCTCAAATCCCTGTCCGAAGGGGTAGGATTTTTGGCTGTAGTAGCCTTAATACCTTTAGGTCCCAGGGAAATGGTCTCTGGATCCGCAGTGGGATTTGTAAAGAGAAATCTGTGAGAGTCAGGTACCCTGTAGTACCTGTCAGGCTTTCTAGGAGCTGGTGGTAAAGTATCAGGAGTAAGACTGGATTCCATGAAAACATCATCTACAATATCCAGGACAGGGGGTATAGCTAGAGGCCTGTGCTGAGGGCAAGTCTAAAAATTCTCTGAGTATATTTTTGGACTGTGGGTAGTCTTGGCATTCCCAGTGGAAATGCTCTCTTAAGATATGCAAGGTTTCACCTAAAGAAAAGTCCTCTGAAAGGGAGGCAGAGGAATGGAATCCTCTGCATCTGAATCCTCATAGGTAGATAAGGGTATGTCCTGGTAATCAGAGGGATCAGAGTCATCAGACTCACGGTCTGTTGAATCAGAAGGCTGGCTTCCCCTAATTAGAGTTATAAGGTCTTCAGCCATTCTAAGCATTTGTTTCTGTGGCATGGGAGGTTGAGCATATGCTTTGGTTGTCGGTTTTGTAGGTGTAGTGCAAACTCTGGGCCTGAGAAACTCGGTCACTTTAGTCTGAAACAAAGTAGTCAGTTTAATATGAAGGTCGGAATACACCCTCCGAAGCCAGTGCCTGCACAGCGGCTCCGGACTCATCCAAGGTAGAGACATCAGCAGGTTCCATAATCGAAGAAGCATCTCGCTGCATACCGAACTCCGAATGGGTCTCAGCAAAGGCCTGTGAATCTGTAGAAGCAGGTATCAGGGGCTGCGAAGGCACCTCACTGAGTACCGCGTTCTGTCGACTAGCTTAACAAAAGCGTCATCTGCAGTTTTCGACCTATGCGGTCTGTCTCTATCTTTATCCTTACGTTTTTTCGGAAGATCAGTAGTCGGATGGCTTACCGAAGCCATTTCAGAATATGGAGAATGACAGCGAAAGAATTTAACAAAGATAGCCCAATGACGAACAGTTCAGGCGTTAAGCAAGGCACAAAACCGACAGCTAGGGATATCGTGGTCTGGGCCTAAACAGGTGATACAGTAAGAATGAAAATCTCTGTGAGGTATTTACTTTCCACAGGCAAGACAATTGTTAACTTTTTCTGACATCGGTTAGAGCAAGAAAAAATAATCTCCAACGCGGTACTTAGCTTTAGAAAACTTCTGGTTTGAAACTCGAAAAATGAAAATTTCAGGTAGCGGCCAACCAGCACTTGTGAACTGCTTCTGCTTCGGGCTCCCGCCCGGCAAGAAAAGCTGATGTAATGGCATCGGCTGCATGTTTTATACCCCTGATGACCTGACTTCATGGAAGAGGCGACAGCATCTGATGCAGAAATCCCAAGACTCTGGTATTCGGGCCGACTGAGGGCTACCTGCAGGCAGATAACCCAAGTGTGATGACTGCAACAGTGAAACACGAAGAACATCTGCCAGATACACAGGCTCTCAAGCTTCAGCAGCTTTGCATAACCGATTTTGGGTGGTAAAATACTGCATTAACCTAGTCTTATAGTGGTCTTTCACACAGTTTAAGGTTCCTCTGAAAAACAAATTCACAGGAGGCAACACAGCTAAGAGAGTTTTTATTTGGTGAAATATACCCAGGTCTTCTTGTCACCGGTATCTACAACTACCTGTTTCTTTTTTCTTTTTTTTTTGTTTGCTTTTTGTACAGATACTTTCTGAAGTAGCCTTCTAATAGGAGCTGGAGATATGTGGCAATTAGAGAACCACAGAAGAAACAGGAGTCAAAGCATTTAACTTTTTATGTCAAAATGCTTGCAAGTTCTTTGTTCTTCCAGTTAAGATATATATATTTTTTTACTAATTTTAGTACAAGGTTCTCAATTACGAGTATTGTAATTCTCTCCCAAACAGAAAATAGCCTGTAAACAAAAGTCTTCAGTAGGAATCTGGCTACTACACCAGCACTTAGTAACTTTGTCTTGGGAACTCATGAGTGAAAATATTAATACTATTCAAATAATTACTGGCAATAATTACAATGGAAATAATTGTACATTCAATTATTGGAATAATTTATGGAAAAACAACAGTACAGCAGACTATTTACTTTAGTCAGTAAGAGAGTGTGGAAGGAATTACAAAAGAACAGAAAACTATCTACTTTAGTCAGCAAGAGTGTTTGGTACACTTTCTTACAAAGCCATGTTCCAGCTAATTGCCAAGACTTGAAACCGGATCTCTCTTCCTCAATGGAAGATCTGAATGCTGAAAGAGAGTCAAATTTTGGGAATGATGTTCATTTCTGGCAGCTTCCCATACAACTGTAATATTTCTGCAGACAATATTCTTGTGATGGCAGACAGGAGGATGGCAGCAGCACAAATAACCATATGACAAAAGATATAGCCATTTGCTATTTACAAGACCAAGAGAAATAGACAAATGATGAATGGCCAAAAACAAAGAATACCCAGAAAGACAAACTATTACTTTAAAACAAATCACTGAGGCTGGTGGGGGGGGGGGGGGGGGCAAGCTCTTCTATGCCTTTGTATACTCACTGCTTCTTTTATATTCTCTGAGGTCAAGCAGCCACAGAGAAAACTAAATCTGGTGGTTGTCAAACTGTTAATTTTGATCTTTCAGTGAGTTCTGTGTTTGATCATTCATTTCTCTTTCTTCATTCATTCAGCATTTTAAATGGAAACCAATCACACAACATACATTAAATGGTATCATAGTCCAGCAAAGTCACACAAAAGCAGACATGCAGCTGGCACATAGGCAAGACATCAAAGCATCAAAACGGGATGTACAACAAGCAGCAATACATGAACACAGAAGTGCACATACGTAGCCTTAGCCATTGTGCTTTCAACAGCTGAGATTGGTGCCAATGCTGGTAAAACCTGCATGCAGGAATGCTGTACCTTACTGTAACTGCCTGAACCAACCCTGCACCACCCTTTGTTGCATACCTTGCCAAATCAATTAGCAAATGTGGCATCATGAACAATTCTTGCCTAACTTTACACATGTCCATCAATGCGGTACAGTATACAAGGGACACACTTTCATGCTATAAAAACTGTTCCCATTATCACTGTCCTTTTCTTCCTGCAGGGGAATGCACAATCTAGTCTGTGTCACTGGGGGGGGGGGGGTTGGCCAGGCCTTTGTTGTGCATGATGACAATATCAAGCCGCCTACGTGGCACCTGTTGGCTTATCATAATCCAAAATGCTCCAGTATAACTACAGCCAAAGTGAACAGTTTGGAATGGTCAACCCTAACTCACTGAAAGGAGTTCAAGATTATGTTAGCTGCATGCTGACCAGTTGAAGTATACAGTATGATAACAGTAAAAATCACTGTTGAGGTAATTAATATTAAATAATATACGATTAAGGAATACTAAAATGTGCACTGCATACTTCACTCAGTATAATCATACCTGATGATCTGTCACTACTGTGAAACAATCCCGACAGGTGGCCTTATCTGAAAAACACAATGTGGACTTGGCAAACACCAGAACAGTAGCAGAGGTAGCCCCATAATCAATGGTGCAAGTCATCAAAAATTGCAGTACAGCACCCATATTTCCAGAGAGCACTCTCTGAAATACCACAGATGTCCACAGTTACAGCCACACACAGCACTGAGATTTGTTAAAAAAAAGTGAAACCATGTGTGCCATCACTCCCACCAGCAGATGACAGAGAATAAGAGTGTGTTACAATCCAGCATCTACACTGATATATAAGCATCCAAATACTAGAGAAAACAAGGAATGCAAAGAAAGGCAGGAATGTCTACCTTAACTGTATTGATACCATTAGGGCAACAACATATACTTTGCTCAAGTATATACCAGGAAATGCAGCACTGTAGCCTCAGCACACCTACATAGAGATAAAAAAACATGTGAGGACATCCAGCAGAGCCATCATTTGATCATAACGAAGCCCTTTTGCATGGAATCTCGTGGCCAAAACTCAAAACTAGTATTGTCAACAGCAGTATGAGCCACGTATAACAATGAGATCTGTACTACATCTTGCATGTGAATGTAAAACACTTTTTTCTGCATAAAATACACACACTTTCTAATGCCATATCCCACAGACAGGTCAACAGGCCCTGAATACAAACCACTTAGCCTACAGTATGCAAAGAATATCTCTAAAATACAATACTGAACATGTGTCTGATTTCCTTTGTATGTCTTAAATGTTCAAACTAAGCTGAAGCATAAAACAAAATATCCAGTTTCAGCCCTGTCTTAGCATGAACTACAGCAAATTAAATATAGCTGTTGCCATGGATATATTGTGCAGCACAACCTACGCCATACTACAAAATGGCTAAATGGCGATAAGTAATAAATGTACTTAGTGCACAAGTTCTAAAGCCCCTGCAAAATATGCGTTCTCAAGTCATCAATGTATTGTAACCTGCACCACTGTTCCCTTTCTGTGTGACATCAACCAGTATAGACAGGCGCCATTCAGTGTTCTCCCGTATATTGTGGCTGAGCCAGGGGAATGAGATGGAGGTCCTGCCTCTGAAGCCACTTGGGTGACTTGGTATATGCCTCAGGTACATTCAAATTCAACATAAGAAGTACAAACTCACTGCAAAGCCCACTCAGTTAAGCAGGTGTCACGAGGATATAATGAATCACTGACAGTTGCAAAATAGCACCCACATGCCATGTACCTTATACATTTTTTATGCAATAATGTTGCAAGTTATCAGCATAAAAAATATCCATATACACCTCTGTGCAAAAATGCACATATTAATGCCACACAGTGCAGCAGAAGCAATGCACATGGAAAGTGATGGAATTTGCTGAAGGCAAGACAGTTACAGTTAACAGTATATATCATTAATGTGCAAAGTAAAGCAGCACTGAATTACTTGGTGATATACCACAGGGCTGATATCTATGAAATGCAGCAACACAATTTAGTATGATTCAAAGAGATGTACTAGTCTAAAGGCCTCAGTGACATGCATGACATGGGTATGTCTTAAATGCATACAATAAGGGCAGTGCTTTTTTAGCATTTTAGCATGAAACTGTGTCATATTTTGCTGAAGAGAACAGTGCTAGGTAAAATGTGTTCTCTTCACAACTTACTAGAGCTGGAACAAAATGAGTACTGTCTTGCTATCAAAATTTACACAACAGATGCATGCATAGTACTGTTAAGCTGACTTAAGCTTTAGAGGGAATGGCTGAACTTGGTACTGTAAAGCTAATAACAATACTGTGTGTAAGAATCAGCAATAGCACAGAGAATGCTGTCACAACTACAGGTATCAATATCACCTGGGACTGAGCAACAAGTTTCACCATCACATCACATTGTAGATGCAAAGTATTCTAGGTTCCAGGGTTCCAAAGCCCCTTGTATGCTCTCAGACAAAGTTGGCATAATAGTTAAGGTCTTCACCTCACATGCACAAGGTTTAATCCTGACTCCAGGTCAATGTCTGTGTGAAGTTTGCATGCTTTCTCCTATGTCTCTGGGGGAGTTCCTCCAATCTCCCAACCTGCCAAAAAAAAACATGCTGGGTGTTTCCACCTTAAACTCACCTAAAAACTGAAAGGGGTCATGGAGTAGTACAGACTATAGATGTGCCTACCGGGGGAAGGGTTGCATAGACCGACCACTTAGCCATCAACTGTGGTGCACAGTATCCTCCAGGTAGGCGAACATGGATCACACTGCATGGGCTAGCCACTCCATACAAAAATTAGATCTAGGTGATTTGCTCATGTTGAATAATGTCTCCAAAAATGGGCATGTGTTTGCAGGTAATAAGTGTGCTGAGGACCCAGCCTACTTGAACCTAAGCCAGGGATAATGCTAATGGTGGGAGGGGTCTATGTGGCTCTACTGGCCAGTGCGTGTCCACCGTAAAACCCAACAGTCCTGGGTCAATAAGCT
>NC_056732.1:818727707-818952707 GCF_019279795.1 Protopterus annectens
CCAGTTCCAACTGAAGAAAATCAACCCCAAAGCATGATACTGCCACCACCATGCTTCACCATGGGGATGGTGCTCTTTTGGTGATCTGAAGTGTTGTTTTTACACCAAATGTACCTTTTGAAATTGTGGCCAAAAAGTTCAACCTTGGTCTCAGACCATAACACATTTTCCCACATGCTTTTGGGAGACTTGATGGATTGTTTTGGAAATTTTAGCCAGGCATGGATATTTTTCTGTGTAAGAAAAGACTTCCTTCTTGCAACCCTACCCCATACTCCAGACATATGGAGAATATGGGAGATTATCATCACATGTAGTACACAACCAGTACTTGCCAGAAATTCCTGCACCTCCTTCAGTGTTGCTGTAGGCCTCTTGGCAGCCTCCCTGACTAGTTTTTGTCTTGTCTTTTCATCAATTCTGGAGGGACGTCCAGTTCTTTGCAATGTCACTGTTGTCCCATATTTTCTCTACTTTTTGATATCTGTCTTCATTGTGTTCCATGGTATACCCAATGCTGTGGAAATTTTTTGTACCCTTCTCCTGACTGATACTTTTCAACAATGAGATTTTGTAAGCTCTCTGTGAAGCATGGCTTTTGCTGTAGTAGGCAACTGAGTAAATGTCAGGTTAATCCTACTAGGAGAGCTGAACTTTATTTGCGGTTAATCAGAGTCTCTTTAACTGATGGAAGGTATGTACCCAAGAAGACTGAATGCTGTAATTATAGGTTCATAGGTAGGTACTAGGCTATCTGCCTGAAGGCATTTATAAGCCTTGCTAGAATGTGTTGGCTTTCGCCGCCCCCTTGGATAAGTTCCCTGTGCCTCTGTCCAGCAGAGCCATTGAAGTGATCCCCCCGGTGGGGGGTAAACTTTCTGTTTCCCATCCACTCGTCAAGGTTTTTCTTGAAGAGTGTTAGCGAGGAGCTCTGCCTAATGTAGATTGGAATCTTGTTCCAAAGCATGGGAAGTCTCTGGGACAGGAATCTATCCCTCCAGCATGTCCTATTTATTGTTGTGGTGAGGTTTAGATCCCCAGAGCGTGTGGCTCGAGGGGATAAGGTTTTCTTTAGGTGGAGCATGTCCATCAATTCTGGGTTGGACATGACCTTGTACGTTAGGCAGAGATCACCTCTGAGTAGGCGGTATGCAATGGAGTACAGCTGGAGTTTCTTCAGTCGAGCTGCATAGGGCATCTATTTGAGGCCAGTGATCCTCTTGGTGAGGTACTTCTGTGGTCTTTCCAGCTGTTGCAGGTGTCTTGTAAGGTACATCCCAAACGGGGCATTATACTCTATGATCCCTTATTACATCTTCCATATTTGGGGGACTACCACCTATGTGGTAGTTTGTGGGTACTTTGTTTTTTTTCCAAAGGAGATGAATATGTACTTTTTGGCATTTAGCTTGAGGCCATGATTTTGACAACAGGTATCCGTCTCAGTGAGACCCTTTTGGAGGATGTCTGTGTCAGCCGGAGAGGCAACTATAGCCCCTAGTTTGCAGTCGTCTGTGAACTTGGTCAGCCATAGTCCTCCTGTGCTTGTCTCTACCTCTGAGAAGTATAAGCCAAACAGGAGGGGTCCTAGGACTGAGCCCTGGGGAACGCCACTTGTAACTGGTTTAGAGTCAAACCTAGCTCCCGCAACTCTTACCATGTGGGTTCTGTAAGTGAGCCAGTTGGCAACCCATCTTGTGATGTAGGGGTTTATGTTCCGGGTGGTGAGCTTGTCTATAATACCAGAATGGGGAATAGTGTTGAAGGCCTTTGTGAGGTCTAGGTAGGCTGTGTGTACTACCTTTCCCTCATCTATAGCCTTGGTAACTATCTCAAAGAAGTCCACCAGGTTTAGGAGGCATGATCTGCCCTTAACAAAGCCAAACTGGGTGGGGTCCAGTGTTTGAAGGTACCCAATGTCTCTGTTAATGAGTTCCATGATGATGCGCTCCAAAGCCTTGCAGACCAAGCTAGTCAGGCTTATGAGGTGATAGTTCCCAGGGTCTGTTGTGGCGCCACTTTGTGGAGCAGAATAACCATTGCTGTGCACCACTCTATGGGCACGTAACCCGTGCAGAGGCTGAGTTTGAACAGTATGTCTAGGTGAGGGGTTAGTTCATCTTTGAGCTTGTGTAGGATGCAGCCTGGGACACCATCCGGTCCCATTGATGCTGTGTTTTTGGCTTTGGAGAGGGCTGTTTTAACCTGAGTGTCTGTGATTTCAGGGGGTCTACATTCTTCTGGTATGGTTATGGGCCCTTTTGGGAGTGAGAGGGGAGTGAAGTTTGTGCTGACTCTGTCTGCCAGGATGTTGGCGATATCAGTCGGTTCAGTGTATTTTGTGCCATTCTGCACAAACTCTGAGCAGACCTGAGCATTGCCACTTAGATTCTTGCCATAGCTAAAGAATGCCTTGTGGTTATCTTTGGTGTCCTTGACAATTTTTCTTTTGAAGCTCGCCTTGGATGATTTTATGAGGGATCGTAGTTTCTTGCTGATACTGATCAAGGATGTCTTCCCTTCTTGGGATTTTATTCTTTTCTGTACTAGTTTCCTCCTTCTATTGTACAGGTTGTTTATGGCAAGTGTCCACCAGACTGGTTTCCTTTTCTTGGAGAAGTGAGTCTTGGTTTTGCTTGGGATAGCATGATTCATGCATTCTTGTAGGTGTCCATAGAATGCATTAGTAAAGGATTTTGTAGCTTGGACAGCATTATCGTTTAGCATGGGAGCTTTGAAACTTTCCACCTCGGTCTTAAGTAATGTGAAGTTTGCTTTTGAAACGTTTTTCACGGTGGTTTCCTTGTCCGGGGGTGGGGGAAGAACGTCGATAGCCAATGTAATTTGTTTATAGTCAGATCAAACCAGCGAGGGGTTGACCTCTGGTGTGGAGCACCGGTCGCCCATGTTGGTGATCACCAGGTCCTATATGTTGAGTGCTGACCAGTTGATCCAGGGCGTTTGAGTTTATAAATTCTAGGAAATGTTGGGCAAGGGAGTTAGTACTTGAGTAGTTCTCCCAGTTAATGTTTGGGTAATTGAAATCACCCAATATTAGGGTGTTTGGTAGGACCTTTATATTTCCTAGTGTTTCCAGAAATGCGGAATGGGGGTCCTGGGATATGGTGGGTGATCTGTAGCAGGCAACAATTTGAACTGCAGTTTTGCCCGTTGTTATTTGCACGTGGATTATCTCTGAAGCATCGTGCTGTTCCACTAACCTGGAGGTGTGGGATTCCTTGATGAATATGGATACGCCCCCACCTTTTATATTTCGGTCTGGGTTCTGTGGCTGAAATGTATGGTATGAGTTGTAGCCTGGTAGTGCTGGGGTGCTCTCTGGAGCCTTAAACCAGGTTTCTGTTACTGCACATATTTCGATTTTCTCCATACTGAGGAGTGCCTCGAGTGCGTGCATTTTGAGGTTTAGACTTCTGGCACTGAGTAGCATTACCTTCAGTTTTTTGTTACTTGTGCTATTTACGGTGGTGGGTTTGTCTTTTGAGCCTTGCCAAAAAAAGGCACTATGGGGGTGGCAAGTGCCTTGGCCAGTATTTGAAAGTCTAAGGATGACAGGTGCAAGCCATCTCTAGCGAAGCAGCGTGGCTTGTCGAGCATGTCATCCCAGGAGGACAGACATTGGATCCCCTTTGAATGACACCAGAAACTTAGCCAATTGTTGAAACTGACAATTTTTTCTTTATACCGTGGTATCATTCTTGGTGAGGGCAGGATGCTACTCCGGGTCAGAGTCATACTGGCCTGGGCTACGTGATCAGAGAGCTCTTCCACATCTCTTTTCATGTAGTCCAGAGAGGTATGGCTCAGGTCATTCACACCAACATGGACAATGACAGAGTCATATTTGTACTTGTTCTGGAGTGACCTGAGTGCTTGTTATGTGGCAGATCCTGGCACCCGACAGGCAGCTAATTAAATCAAAAGGTGCTTCAACAAAGTATTAGTTTAAGGGTGTGCACACACAACGAAGTATTAGTTTAAGGGTGTGCACACTTATGCAACCGGCATATTGTACATTTTTTTTTATATTTTTTCCTGTAACAGATTTGTTTGTTTTTCAATTTAATTGTACAGGCTACAGGTCATATTAAAGGTGGGAAAAGTTTTGAAATTATTTATTGTGGACTCATCTTTTTATATCACAAAACCATTTTAACAGGGGTGTGTAAACTTTTTATATCCACTGTATATACACACATATATATATATATATATATATATATATATGTGTGTGTGTGTGTATATATATATATATATATATATATATATATATATATATATATATACATACACACACACGCATATATATATATATATATATATATATATATATATATATATATATATATATATATATATATATATATATATATATATGTGTGTGTGTGTGTGTGCAGGTGTGTAAGTAAGCATTAGTGCAAAAACATACATATAGTGCAGTTGTGTAAAATCTTACCATAATGGTAGATGTCCTTCGCTTCACTGTTGCAGTATTCAATACATTAGGGATCCCCTGCCAAGAGCGGTCCAACTTCCGGCCAGTATACCAAACTCTAGGTTGCTTTAAGGTACACTGTATGCCACACGTATGATATTTGCATAGTATAGGGCATAAAGGTGATGTCTGGATGTACCATCCTCAGAACTGAGAGCCCCAGCAGGAACGTTAATCTAAGGTAAAGAAAAGGTAATCAGTACATCCAGAGGAGAAAAGGATCAAGGGTGGAGTGAGGGAGTGAATACTGCAACAGTGAAGAGAAGGACATCTACCATTATGGTAAGATTTTACACAAGTGCACTATGTCCTTCCATATCAATGTTGCAGTATTCATTACATTAGGGAGAGTGGAAAAGCACAGGAAGAAACTTGGGAGGAATAAGGACCAGCACAGCCCTCTAGGAAGCCATGAAGGATGGCTCTAGTAAAACTTGCTCTAGCCCTAGCCCTGGAGATTCTATCCAACTTGTAGTGATTGGTAAGTGCAGGCACAGAAGCCCAGGTTGGTTCTCATCTGTCCTTATGAAGCACAAAAAAAGGAAGACAAGCCATAAGAGCTTGAAGCTCAGACACCCGTCTGGCAGAAATAAGGGCTAACAGTCTTCCAAGAGCAATGCTGCAAGGAAGCGTAAGCTGCAGGCTCAAAAGGAGCCTACATCAATTTTTCCAAAACAAAATTAAGATCCCAGGGAGGAGGAACAAGTTTCCTGGGAGGCCTAAAATGAAGGACACCAGGACTCCTTTTAGGAATTGTTTAGCCTCAATTCTATAAGTTAAAGGGGGAGATAAAGGCAGACAAGCAGACAGAGCTGAAAAGTAGGCCTTAACAGAAGAATAAGCTAACTCAGCATTGAGCAATTCACAAAAATAAGAGAGAACCAAAGGAACATCCACAGAAAGTGGATCCAGGTTACAAGAAAAACACTAAACAGAAAACCTCTTCCATCTGGATACGTAGTATTTCCTAGTATCGGGTTTTCTGGTCTCCTGCAGGGCCCTAAGCATGTCCTCAGAAAAATGGTGTCTACATGGAATCAAAGTCCTATCACCCACAGTGTCAGCTGAAGAGTGGTCAGGTGGGGATGATGAGAGATCCCTTGTCTTGTGTGAGCAGGTTCACCCTGTGAGGTAACTTGTGATGATTGTCCGTAGCTAAATGCAGAAGAAGAGGGAACCAATATTGTCTCGGCCAAAAGGGAGTCAACAGCAAGATTTTGGGAGTGTCCTGTTGAATTTTGAAAAGGACTTTGTATAAAAGGTCATTCTTATCTGCCCCCAAAAAGTTAAATAATACTATTATTTTATGTACTTACTGGATTAGCAGTTTCATACGTGTTAAAAAAAAGGATGAACATTTTTTCGGGCTACTAGCCTCTCCTATTTTACCTATGCTTTTCTGCAAACTAGCTTCTCTTTCAAATCTCTGGTAGGCTACACTAAGAAAGATCAGATACAAAATGTATAACCATAAAGAATTTGCTACACCATGTCTAAACTGAAGTGGGGTGGGTTGGAGGATGTCAACTTACCACCAGTAATTTATTCAAGTGTCAATCCATAGGAATGACTCAGTCGAAACAACACTTTCAGTGAATAAAAAAAAAAAGTTTGCATAAAGGGCAAAATCTCATGGGAAAGCCCTCCACATCCTCCTGCATTATACATACTAGCCAAAGCTGCACAAAATCATATTAGCTGAATGTGGCTTTCAAATTAACTGTTTCACTGGACAGGGATTCAAGTAAATTACCATCATTCAGCTGCATGTTTCTTACGGATGGTAGGTATGTTGAAGAGGATGGATCTGCCCATTCAGGTCAAATACTATGGAAGTACATAACTTTCATACCTGGTAACGAGGACATCCATCCTTGCCAACAACAGGACAGAGGCTCAAGCTTATCCTCTTGGATGACCATCTTTGTGGGAATGTACCCATAATAACTGTTGTCCTGAAGGAATACCTAAATCTTGAGGGTGCTCTCTAAAGCCAAAAATACTGCTTCTACAGACCCAACAATATCCCAGGTTGCCTCCTAAATAGCCTAAAACATGATCTAACAGGATCACTTGAAGCACTCAAACTGCAGCCTCAAAACAACAGGTTACATACCATGTGAATGGAGGGCTGCAACAGTCACCCCTCGTCATAGGACTGGACCATTAACTGACCACAGGAACTAGAGAACCATCAGTCTGACAAGTCTTGTATGTAAAGCCATGGAAGGAATTACGGAAATGACCAACAAGGAAACTGGCAACCTATAGACACTGGACCCATTACAGTTTGGCTTTGTTAGGAAGGTCTTGCCCACTTAACCTGATAGAATTCTTTGAGAGGATCACCATGGCTATGGATGAGGGAAAAATGGTGCATGCTACCTACCTCGATCTGGCCAAGGCATTCATTACAATATCCCACACAGGTATTGTTGATCAATTTTCAGAACTAGGCATAAATCTCTACATAACTCACTGCATTGCCAGCTGGCTCACAGACAGGACTCAAAAATCAAGATCAGTGGGACCACCTCCACCAAGAGACTGGTCACCAGCAGAGTACCTCATGGCTCTGTGTTGGGCCAACTCCTGTTTGACATGTAGTTCTTGGAAGTCAAGGCTAATGTCAAAGGCCTGTGGCTTACCAAATTCACAATAACTATAAATTGGGAGCTAACATAGATTTCCCCCATGCCATCAACATCCTACAAGTGGGTCTAAACACAAACAGATGACTGGTGAGAAAGCCACAGGTTAAAACTCAGTGAAAAGAAACACATCATAGTACCCTTTGGGAAGTTTTCCATCCAAGCTAATTACTCCATCGATAAAACATCTCTATGAGTTTACCTGATAATTAGGGATCTGGGAACATATGTAGATAGTAATCTGGTGTTCGACCAACATGTAGCAAAGACAGTTACCCAAATCATAAGCAAGGGTATGCCATCCAGGTCTAAGGAAAAAACAGAACCACTCTACTTAACCCTTACCAGATCCATCATTGAGTACAATGCTCCCCTTTGGAATGTACCTAACCAGGGACTTGCAAGATTTGGAATGCCCTAAAATGCCCTGTACTTGATAAAGAAAAGCCATCTGTTTGTTACTGTACTGCTCTTAGATTGCTTTAACAGTATTCTGATATTTCCTAACCTCCTCTAATACTGCAAAAGCTGTTCCAAGCTTGCCAAAATATTTCTAAATTTTGCAAAATTTTTTCTGTGTTTGCTGAAGTTCTCCTACATTTGCGTACTTTTTTCTGTATTTGTGAATATTTCTCAAGGTTTGTGAACTTATTTCCAAGTATTCCTGACAGTGCAGGAGTTCTGCCTTTTGTTGTAAAGCACTGTTACTGCACTTGAGTTTCAAAACCAGTTCATTTCACATTAAGGGTTGTTTTTTTTTTTTTGCACTCGGGTGAGAGTTGAGGGCTGCTTCAACCCATCTGAGATGGGAACTGCTGGCCGAAGGCTTACTGTCTGTTTATCTGACTGGCCTGAGGGCTTAACTGTGTAAAGGTCTTTCATCCTGCTAGTACAGAAGCCTTGCATTTGCATTCAAATGAGGTTACCTGTGCCTTGTATATAAGCAAACCTCTCCAGTTTAGAAGCTTGTATGGAAAACATCTCCCACTATTCACAGCTTTGTGAAGAACTGCCAGTTTATGCAGAGGGCAGCACCACTGCAGATCATCTAATAGTATACTATACTATAACACTCTCACTTAGACCTTTAGTGACTCTTCCCCCTACTCCTTCCCATCTACGAAGGATCTGGTATAATAGATAGGCACTTGCCTGTCATCCCTTCTTCTGGCCTGGTGGATATGGACATCCTAAGGCAGAGTCGTAACTGCCTCGTGTTCACTGACAACCATTTAATTTTTGAACAGACAAACACAGTGTGTGAGGGATGCAGATGCACAGTGTCATTGGAGGCAAAGCTCTCACATGCACACATGAAAAATGCAAACCAGGTTGTTAGTGCTACACCCAAAACATTCACTACCAATAACTAAGGAACAAACACATAGACCCACATATGCAGCAGTACTCCCTTGTAATCTACCCAAACATCCAAGACCTCCTAAAAGCATCTCACAGTGGCTGTGCACACATTCAAAAAATACAGCATATCACACAATACATAACTCTGAAAATCATAGGTAGCCCCATTTCCAAGCCCATAAGGCAACCCACTGCACAACCAAACTTGCTAGCTATTGGGGATTTCATTGTAAGACATACTGATGTCCCTCTTACCGGGCTACCCAAGGAGAAAATCACAGTCTGTCTGGAGCCAGGATTTGCCAGATCACCCATACACTTAGGTCTTTAAGCCACGACATGGTCATAGTCCATGTGAGTGTAAACGACCTGAGATGTACCTCACTGGACTATACGAACAGAGACATAATGGAGCTTTCAAATACGTGTCCCAAGGGGGGAATGAATCTAGCCTTGATGATGCCACAGTACCTGCAAAAAATAACTGAATTCAACAACTGGCTTACTTTCTGGTGTCACAACAAGGGGATCCAATGTCTGTCAGCCTGGGGAGACAAGCTCGACAAACTGCACTTTTTTGCCAGAGAGGGTTATGCACTTGTCACCACCTGGGTTCTGGACACTGGCAAAAACTTTATCCCCATAGTGCCTTTAAGGCCATGTCAAGTTGTTAAACCCTACAATATAACAAAAATCACTCACGACTACCTAAAGGTACTGTTGCTCAACAATAGGAGTTTAAATAAAAAACTGCACTCCCTGGAAGCACTCCTCACTTTGGAAAATGCAGACGTGTGCGATCATGGAAACATGGTTCAAAACCACAGAAAGCACCCTAGCTATCAAAGGCTATAATGCCTTTTATACATTTCAATTCCCTTCAGCTCAGGATAGAACAAAGGGAGGAGATGTCTCAGTGTTCATATAAATGACATGTACACTGCTAGACTGGTCCAACAACATGACTATTTGAGTTGTTCCATGCCCATCTAACTACAGGTGCGATCCACTATCATAACCTTGCTAACTACAGATCCCCTAACATGATTCTGGAAAAACCATACCTCCTACCTAAACCTACTGGAATCTCTTAACATTCAGCCTAACACCATACTTAAGGGTGACTTCAACTACCTGTCCATAAAATGAGAGACTTATATGACCCATAATTCACTATCTCAGAGGTTTTTGGACTTTGTCAACACAAACACCCTGGAGCAACTAGTTAGCCCCTCAACTAGAAGTACACATATCCTACACTTATACTCACAAACATGGGGGATGCTGCTCCCTCCAGTGTACTAACTCCTCTATGGTCAAATCTGACCACAATATGATCTCCTTTAGTATTAAAACTAACCTAGAGCCCCCACCAAACTCCAAACCTGTTAGGAACTTTGCTAAGGCCAATTACCTCAAACTAAGTGACAACTTATTAAACTTCCAAGCTCCTCCTAACCCAGATGACACTGAGGCCTACTCTGAGCTGTACAAAAAAACACTGTACAACCACATTCATAGTTGAAACCTATGGCAAAAATAAACCACCCTGGTGTACCCCTAGCATAAACAGGCTGTTCAACAAAAACAAATCCTCTCCACAGCCAAGAACAAATGGACAAAACAGTGCAAAAAGACACTCACCAGTCTGAGTAAACAAATGAGAGAGCTGGTCAAATCTGCCAAAGCAAACTAGGAGGCAAAGATAGCCGCCCAGGTGAAAGATAACCATAAGACCTTTTTAATTACATTCATAACCTTAGGGGAAATGCTCAGAAGTGTGCAAGTTAATCATGAACAGCAGCACTTACACCCAGCCTGAAACTATAGCAAACCTACTGGGCAACAAATTCAGTTCAAACTCCACCCCCATCACCTCCTACCAAACCTAAAGAAATACCTGCAGCCATCCCCCTACTGGTCATTACGAGGAAACAAGTCCTTACTTAAATATCTGAAAACAGAATCTACCAAGGCCACCAGAAACCCTTTTTAACCATAGCCTCCAGATTGGCTTTTTCCCAGAGGAATGGAGGACTACAACACTTGTCCCTCTGCACAAAGGGGACCAATCAACTGTCCCAATGAACTACTGACTCATAAGCCTGACCAGTCTTATCTGTAAGGCCATGGAGAGAATTATCATGGATCTGACTGACAACATCATAGAAATCTCTAAAAATTGGACCAGACCCAATTTGGCTTCGTCAAAGGGAAGTCCTACAAACATGCCTAAAAATGACTAATGACTGGTGCCAAAACCATGGTCTGAGACTAAATGCTAAAAAATCTGTAATCATACCATTTGGAAAAGCAGATATCCTTGCAAATTATAATACTGATAGCATATCTCTAAAAGTAGACCCAGTGGCGAGGGACCTAAGAGCACAGATAACCTAAACTTTGATGACTAGGTAACTACAATAGTGAGGAAATTCTTATGCTCGCCTCAATTTATGAGTAAAGGCTTGGCATCCAGATCAAAGAAAGTCATAATGCCATTGTACTCGGCCCTCATCAGGCCCATAATAGAGTACAATGCTCCCTTCTGCATGTACCTAACCAGGCACTTTCACCAACTGGTGTGGTCCCAGAGGTTTCTCACTAAAAAAATACAAAGTGTAAGACACATGTCTTAGGCACACCTACTAAAGACCCTATCCCTTTACACAGTCTCATATTGTCTGAGACAGGAGTTTTGCCTGACTTACAAGGCTTTCTCTGATCCAGCCCTGAAGAAAATGCTACATATTTGTAAGAACAATTATACAAGGATTATGCATTCCATGGACATGAACCTTATTTGTGACTCTAAAAGAACTTGCTGGAGAGACAGATTCATATCCCAAAGACTACCTCATCTATGGAATAAACTTACCATCTTCGTAAAACAAAGCCCATCACTCAATCTCTTCAAAAAGAATGTGGATAAATGACAGGAAACAGTAAATTCACTCCTGCGGTACTGCCCATGTCCCTTATGGACAGAGGCAGTCTGTAGAATGACTCAAGGCTCCAATACCCATAGGCCCACTACCCTGACACCACCCCATCCCATACCTGGGAAATTAAGATATAATATTGTCATATCCTGGGTATCACTGGCTAGCCTTGTCAAGGCTCTTGTGCCATTAACCTAGTATTCACATATGAATCTGAAAGGTTCCTTACCAGGGGAAACCAGGACACAAATACCCTGTCCTACACAGATCGCCTTAAGTTCCTATCTCTGTACTCACTCTCCTACAGGCTACTGAGAGAAGATCTGTGCCAAGCATATAAGGCACCCTCGGATCCAGCTCTGATGCATCTCTTGCATATCTGCAAGACAGACATCACCATAAACACTAGATCCAAGGATATGAACTTTGTCTGCAACATAAATAGAACCTGCTAGAGGGATCAATATGTGTCGGAAAGGATCCCTGCTCTATGGAATCAGATCCCCATCTATAGGAAGCAGAGTTCATCCCTGACCCTATTCAAAAGGAACCTTGATCACTGGATGGGAAATCACAAATTCAACCCCAGTCTGGCCCCCAAATGGACAAAGGTCAACAGTAACTAAATTAATTCCCAACTAACATACCCCCACCACCACATACCCTTACCTACCACTTTAATAACATACCCCACCATACAGGTGTCCAATGAACTCTGGGACAAAACTGAGTTGGGTTGCACAGCTAGGCTTGTAAAGACACTGGTGGTTGTTAGCCTAGTGTAAACCTTTGAACCTAAAGAGATTGCATCCACCTTGTAATGTCTTATAATGAATGCATCGAAGCCCACGCTGCCACTGTACAAAATTCACCTAAGGATAAATTCATAAAAAATGCATGACAGGTAGCCACTCTCCCTAGTGAATAAACTGTAAGCACAAACATATCAAAGATTTTCTGTACTACTTATCACAGAAATTAATGCAATCAGTCAACCACCTGGATAAAGTAAATCAAGAAAAAGAAAGGACAATAAACAGCTTTGAGTCTTTCCTATTAGTAAAAATTTGCAACATTAAAGGTTCAACATTAGCAAAATGCCTTGGACTTGGTTGCTCTTCCAATTTGCCATGATTTCTTGTGGTAAAGGTTCAACATTAGTAAAAATGCCTTGGACTTGGCTGTTCTTCCAGCTTGACATGTTTTCTTGTGTTTTTTTGTTTTTTGTGGGTTTGTCAGAAGAAACCGACACTACAAAAGGCTCAGCAGAAGGACATTTGTACAAGAATTTACAATTACCAGTTACACTGCAGATTAAGAATAAGGGGCCACAGAGGCTGCTGAACAGGTATCGAAAAGGATAGCCAATACTGGAGGTACAACAGAGGGCTTAGGAGACTCCATCTAGAGTTCATTATACCTCTTTTGAATATCAGAAACTTGAGAACAATCCCATCTGAAAAATTCTATCATGAAAGAAATAGTGCCCCCAATGGAGAACTCTTCTAAGGGAGAGACTGAACTAATAGAATCTTCCTCCTCAGGTCCATAATCCAATGGAGAGGGGATTTGAGAAGAATATGCCAAAGACTCTTCCCCACAATCCAAATCTTCTGCAGAGGACCCCTGCTTTCTGGGCCTCTTAAGGGGAGTAGACGACCAAGGAAGAGCAGGCACAGAAACTCACTGAGGAAGCTTTAAGGTCATTAAAGAATTGAAAACCCCCTGAGTAAAATCCTGCCATTCATGCTGGGGATCTTTACCAGCAGGAGAAATATGCTTTTTTTTGTATCTTCTTTTGAGGAATGTGTACCCTAAAAACCCTAAGCAGTTCAGACCCTTGCCAACACTCAACCAACATAGTAAGAATCTCCTCCCTGACTAGGATTTCCAGTACATTCCTTGGTCCTTCAGAAATAATCAGCTGAGTTACCCCCTCAACATCCTGAATGGACATCTGCAGAGCCTGCAAGGACATGCGAGAAATTGGATTAATTCCTTCCTCCAACAAGGTCACAGCAGAGGAGTCCGAGACAACCAGACAATTCTCTGGGCTTTCACCAGCCTTAAGAGAAATGTCCAGGGGAGGCAGGACAGCAGCCAAATCAGATAAACGTTTTTTGGCCTTTTTCTTGGTAGGCAGCTGACCTTTGGGATGGGAAATTTCCACCGTGGTACCTTTCACCAACAATTTAAGATGTTGGTTCTCCATGTAAATCTACAAAGAGGAGAGGCGACTATGTAGGATCTTGGGGACAAATGCTTGGCAGATAGAACACTATGTATGGTCATGAAAAGCACCCAAACAAAAGAGACAATCCTTGTGACAATCTTTATGGGAAATCTGCTTCCCACATTGAAATTTTCCTTTTCTGGATGACTTGTACACTCATAAAATAAAAGTAGAAATAGATAAGATGAAATCCCAATGGGGCACTTGTCTGAAACACGGCTTTGTAACCAGCACAGAAGAAAGAGCATTCAGACTAATGATCAATAATGGCAATTGGACCGGCGGCAAAGAAGTTCTGGGGTATGTATATCTGTATGTCGCCTTTATGCCCTACTCCTTGAGCAGGGAGAATACATGTGACATACAATGTCTATATATTCCTAAGGCTTTGGTATGCAGGCAGGGAATCCCTTATGTAAGGAATATTAGAACAGTGATATGGAAGGACATCTCTATATACATGGAGTCCGATAATATACCAAGCTGCTTTCTGGTCACCCTGAAACATGAATTGTCAGACCCCCTGCAAAGGCTAGTCAATATCAGCCTTAATACAGGCTTTGTGCTGGATGAATGGTGGACAGCTACAGGTTCATAGGTTAGTACTAAGCTAACTCCCCTTGCGAGCCATTTTAAGCCTAGCCAATTATCCCTTGTGAGACTCAAACCCTGCACCTTGTGTTTGTAAGGCAAACACCTTAATCATTAGGCCACCCTCCCAACCTCATCTATAGGGTTATGGAAAGGATCATTATGAAATTAATAAAGATACAAGTAACTTGCAGACTCTTAATCCAAACCAATTTGTATTCATCAAGGGCAGATCCTGCTTACATACACTGGTCAACATCTTTGAAAAAGTTACTAAAGCAATGGATGAGGACAAATCAGTACATATCACATTTCTGCACTTCAAAAAAGGCACCATCCTTCACTAAAGTATCACAGCAAACTCCCAATTAAATATAAACCCCTATGTAAGTCACTGGATAGCAACCTGGATCACAAACAAAACACAGGAAACCAGGATGCAGAACTCCACCTCCTCCAAAAAAGGCCTACCATTAGTGTTGTACTTCAGGGTTCAGACCTGGGCCACCCCTCTTTGGTATCTAGTTCTTGGAGGCCAAAGTAAATGTTAAGGATTTATGACCAACCAAGTCTGCAGTTCTTGGGGATCAAAGCAAATGTTAAGAGTTTATAACTGACCAAGTTTGCAGATGACCTGAAACCTGGGGCCACCACAAACTCCCCTGAGGATGAAAAGAACTTCTAAGAGGTCCTGTCTCAAATAAACACCCAGTGTCAAAACCATGGACTGAAACTAAATGCCAAGAAATATATAGTTGCATGCTTTAGCAAACATGACTCCCCTTGTAACTATCACACTGCCAACATACCTATGAAAATTGTTAGCAATATGGGAACAGTTGTCAACAACAAACTGTCCTTTGATCAACACTTAACCACTACAGTAAGGGAGTTCTTTTTCTTTGCACAGCTTATTTGTGAAGATGTGACATCTAGGTCCATGGCTGTAAACTTTCCATTGTACTCGGCACTCATATGGCAGATTACAGAGTACAATGCTCCTTTTGGTATGCACTTGTCTAAACACTTGTCACAACTGTAGTGACCACAACGCACATTAAAAATGTATTAATCATTAAAAAACAAGGGCCTAAATCATCAAAACTATGCAGGCTGTTTCAAAGTCTTGTCCTCCTTCTCTGCATCATACAGACTACTGACAGACGACCTTTGCATAGTGTATACAGTTCTCAGCAGGACCTATCCTGTCAGACCTATTACACATTCGTGAGTGCAACTATAGCATAAACAGCTCAAGGGATCTCAATCTCTTTAGCAACATAAATAGAACATGTTGGGAGGGACAGGTATGTATCACAGACAATATTGCTTCTATGAGGCAGTCTTCCACTCCACATTGAGTAAAGTACTTCTTACTCTATTCAAACAATTTGGATGCAATCTGGAAAGTGGATGGGTAATCACAAATTCACCCCCAGTTTAGCATGTCTGTCTCTCATGGATAGGGGAAACAAGTACATTTTCCAACGTTTTCTGGTTCTGCCTGTCTCTGGGTTATTCAGTCACACAATATAATAGCTTAAAACTATCACAGAAGTGTAAAGCTAGACTTAAGATCCTCACAGATCAATAGCCTAGTAAGATACCTTTGAACTCCTGCAAACAGTTTAGCACTTTTAAGTACCTTTGTACATTATCTTCTAACCATATGATAACTAGATACCAGCTGTCAAACGCTAAAGGCAGTTCTCTAGTAGCTTTGCAACAAAACACTTTCCCGTCACAAGTACAATGTTATGCTGTCATATGTGGAGAAGTAAAACAAGCCGTAGTAAACAATGATCTGATTCCTGTACTAAATTAATCATGTTACTTTGTAGATAAAACACATATACATGCACTACAATTTTTTGTTTCTTTTCTCACTGTGGAGATAAGCATTGCGCTCTCTTCTTCCCAGTCAACCGCCAGAGTGTTTGACCTTCCAGGGTGACAGGCCGACTCTTTCCCTGTGGTGAGAGCTGAGCAAGTCAGGAAGTCGAGTCATCATCTGTGTGCTAGGGTTCAGCTTCATAACTTTAGACCTTACCATTTCCTGAGCACGTTTGCAGCATCAAGTGGTTGGTATGCAAAGGGTCTTTGTGCATGTCCACACCTCCATGTGCACTGTACTGCCCCTTGACTCAGTAGCCTCTCTCCAACGTATCCCCAGTCTCAAATCCAACTCAGAGAGTATGCCTGGATACATGCTTCCCTACCACTCCCACAACCAGCTGTGAACAAGCTAATTTTTTTTTTTCATTCCACTTCTCCACCATGCCAACTCCAGCAGGCACCTCAGTCCCTAATCAAACTGGGGTCACCCAAGTTGTTGTTAGAGCTTTATCACTCTAAGTCAAGATTACATATAACCACTTCTCCAAGTTTATGCATTTGGCTTTTAAGTATTTCTTTGCAACACAGTATCAACATACCATAATTTGCAATAAGCTGCCAGTTTTGCTTTGACGTCCTACAGCTTGCAATAAAAATGGAAGTACAGGATATAAAACATAAAAATGCTTAAAAAATATACAAAACTAAATACTGACCTGAAATGGTGAGTGTAATCTCTTGTGGTGTTCCTGTTGCGTTAGTGGAGCTGGAATTAGCAGCTTGTGCGAGAACCTGACTGAGACTGGAGTTGTTAATTGTTAACGTAATCTCATGTTGACTGTTGGAAGTAGTCACAAGACCCTGAGACGTCATTACTTGAGGTAGATCCTGGGCTCCTAAACAGAATGCAACAAGAAACAAATACCACAAGTAATGCAAATGCATACAAAGGAAAAAATAAATAAAACAGGATAATTCAGTCTTACTTTCTAGGTCTACAGTCAATTGTTAGTCTGTATGGCCTCTGTTAATTGTTTTTTTCAATTCTAAAAAATATCAGCCACTACAATAAATGGTCATGGCAAGCCTTGTGTCTTGTACAACTGATGTCTTTAAGCAGAAGTAAAAGCATTTGGAAGGCAAAGAGGGGCAACTTTTGGTGAAGTAGAGGGGAAGCAGAATGCTTTGGCAATGGGTCAGTGTTTACAATGGTATATGAAAGGTGCAGAAAATCCTTCAAAGCAGTAGGATCAGGCAAAAAACAAAATACAGATGTGCAAGGCACTCAGTGGAACAGCAATTCCTTTGAGAGAAAAGTCATTTCTTTCTGCAAAGCTGTGCAACCATGGAGCTAGTACATGTAAGTAAGGGGATGGAATGGTAGCAAGACTTACTGCAAAAAATGTCTGCATGTGTAGTTCATCCAGTTTAAACTTTGACCAGTTTGTTTCATCTGGTTGAAGTTTCAGCCAGGTGAGATTCAGCAAAATGTAGTGGAATCCACTCTCCTGGTATCCCCCAGCATGGCCTCAGAATCCCAATTTCTAGGAATGGATTTTCCCTCCCAATATCCACCAATGTCTCGATGACCTTTACATCCCAGTTTCTGAGAACAATTTGCTGTAAATCTAGGATGTATATAGTTTTTTTTATACTCATGTTTTGGTTTCTCAGTCTTTTAGACTATGCCCCCACTCAACTTTACAATAAAGCTTTTTCTACTTTTAAAACTGTAGAAAATCTATTGCTATAGCTTATATACTTTGCAAAATGAATGCCAGTGCTGCACTACTAACCGACTGGCTACTGCAGATCGCTCCTTCTAATGCCTTGCACTCAAGGTGGAATCCCTTCACACTACCCTAGCTATGCCACTGCTACTAGGCTCTGCAAGGTTGAGGCCAGACATCACATTGCTCTAAAAATGCTCTTAACTCAACATTATCATACTGCAGATAATCGTCCTATACACCTATAGCTGGGATTCCAGGTCATAAGAATACAGCTTTCAATGCACTGATCACATCCTCATAAGCACTATCAGTTAACCTCAAAACATCTGGAAATGTTGAATAATGTCTAACCCAGATCCGATATACAGTTTCTTGGTTCAGTAACAAATCTGTACATAACTTATTCTGTGGTCTCCCTGGAACTAACTTGACAAAACTGCTTCTACTGGATAACTGCTGTGATAAGCATTGCAAAAAGTGAAGTTTGGAACTTCCTGTTCTATTTGCACAGCATTAATGCATCTGTACCTGTAGGAACAACTGCAGGGCAAACCTGAGATACAAACCCACATGGTAGAACCATAACATCAACAAACTTTATAATAAAATAAAAAGAATTTTGACCAAAAGTAAGAAGAGTAATTCACAGAATGTTAGAGTCCTTGTCACCGAAATAAACAACTCAGGAGCTTAACAAAATTCACCAAAGCCAAGTTTGAGGTTAAAATGGCTACCCAAGCCAAAGACAATCACAAGCCATTTTTTAGTTATGTTCCTAATCTCAAAAGCATAATGCAGGAATGCAGTGAGCTGATGTAAATGTTACCTACACTGAGGGTGAAGATATATATAGCTAACCTATCAGCCAATAAATTAAGTTCTAATTTTACCCTCTCTCTTCTCCATCTATCCCTCAAAATATACCTAAACTTTGCTCACCCCCAGCTATGCGGACAAGACCAAGTCCTAAAAATGCTATCAAAAGCTAAAAATACTGCATCAATGGGTTCTGACAACAGCCTTGAATGCATCTCATGTAGCATAAAGCAGGATTTAGCTACACCCCTAACAACACTGTTCAGTCTTGGCATTACAGTTTTCATCCAAGTGAATGGAAAATAGCTACAGCCATTCCCATGCATAAGGGTGGACTTTCCACAGACCCAGGCAATTACAGACCCATTAGTCTGATCAGTCTCATATGCAAAGCCATGGAAAGACTTATGGAATTAATCAATCAGGGCATAAGGAACCTGCACCACTAGTCCTGTCTCAGTTTGAATTTGTCAAGGCAGGTCATGTTTACTCAACCTGGTGGATTTTTTTGAAAAGGTCGCCAAAGCAATGGATGAAGACAAAATGGTGCACAAGGCATACCTTGACCTGGCTAATGTTTTTGACCTTGCACAGCTTACTAAAAAAGGGATTGCATCTAGATTTAGGGGTATCATTGTCCCCCTGTACTCAGCCCTCATTAGGCCAATCATTTAATATAATGCCCTCTTTGGCATGCATCTGTTCAAACACATGCAACAAATGGAAAACTCACAGAGATACCTTACAAAATCAATACAAGGTCTAAACAACATGTCCTACATGAACCGACTCAAAAGTCCTGTCACTATACTCTGTATCCTACGGGCAGCTAAGAGCTGACCTGTGTCTGCCATACAAGGCATCCTCCAACCCACTACTGATGGATTTACTGCATATCAACAAGTCAAGTGGCAGAAGAAATACTCTGCCATAGGATCTAAACTTTTTCTGCAACATCAACAGAATAGTTTGGAGGGCAGGTACATCTCACACAGGATACCCATGCTCTAGAACAGCCTCCCCATCTACATAAAATAAAGTTCATCCCAGCCCATTTTGAAGCGCAACTTAGATCTAAGGATGAGAAACAAAAAATTTACCCCAGGACTGCCCCCTGTACTACTAATGGACAGATGCAGCTCCTAAATACTTTATCCCATGCACTGGTCCCCAAAAATTATCTATGGCATGATCAGTTATTCTCATTGGGGTAATATACAGTTACTGACCATCGGATGGGTAAGGTCAATCTATAACCAAATGGGATAGGTTCATTCAAATACAAAAAGGGAAACTGGTTAGGCTTAAAATGGCCTGCAAGGGCAGACAGCCTAGTACTAACCTATGAACCTGTTAAATCATAACATATACCACCTCAAAATAACCTCTAAAGCACAATAACTTACAGGAGACATTTGGATTGCATGGCTATGATTGCAGAGGCTCCAGTAGCATACTATAGACCTATAAATCTATAAAGAAAAAGCATGCAACATGTTACAGTAGCCATTAATTACTGCCTCTGTCCAGCACAGACATAGGTGCCAGACCAGGGGTGAATTTTCAATTTCCCATCCACTGTTCCAAGTTATGCTTAAACAGGGTTAGGGAAGGGGAAAAGCCAATTCAAGAGAATGGAAATTCTCTGAGACACTTACCTCTCCCTCCAAAATGTCTTATATATATATATATATATATACAAAATGTCTTATATATATATATATATATATATATATATATATATATATATATATACCATAAGCAACATTTAAGTCCATGGATCTAGTAGTTTTGATGCTGTTCATTTTCCAGACATGCAAAAAGTCCATCACAGGAGGGTCCAAGGATGCCTTATATGCCAGGCATGGATCACCTTCCAACAGACTGTAGAAAACAGAGTACAGTGATAGGGTTTGAGTTGATTTGCACAGGGCAGTTTGTTTACACACTGTAACTGGCCTTGATTCAGAGAAGCAGATGCCAAAGATGAGTGGACTCAGCATGGAGCCCTGAGAGACTCTGCTGGTGAAAGACCTCTTCGTGGAGGTGGTCTCCTGTAAGCCAGTTGGCTATCCAGTGCACTACATAAGGGTTTATATCTAATTCCTTAAGTTTATTAACAATGCCCAAGCAAAGTACTGTAAGAAATGCCTTAGCCAGATCAAGATATGCAGTATGAACCATTTTATCCTCGTCCACTGCCTTGGTGATCTTCTTAAAGAAGTCCACCAGTCCCTGAAGAAACAAAACTGGGTTCATAGGTTCAAAGATAGCTAGTAGGCTAACGACTACTAGGTGCACCCCAAACCATTTGGGTCCAAGTATCATATGGGGGGCATGTTAATAGGCCCATAGCTAAGGATTTGGGGCGTGTTAGGATGATGCTTTTTTTATTGACAGCCTCTATCCATAATGGACACAGGGGCCAAACTTGGGGAAAATTTATGATTTTCCATCCTGCTGTCAAGGTTTTGCTTGAAAATTCTGTTTTACACGGATGGGAGCCCATTCCATAGTGCATGGATTCTTTGGGGCAAATTACTCTCTCTCCAGCATACTCTATGTCACAAGTGAAATTTAGATCCTTGGATCTAGTGTTTCTGGTGCTGTTTGTTTTGCACATGTACAACAGATCTGTCAGAGCTGTGTCTGAGGAAGACTGTAAGGCAGGCAAAGATACCCTCTTAGCAGCCTGCAGGAGACTGCCTTCAGGCGATCAGTATAGGACAGCGTATTTATGCCCTGAATTCTCCAGGTTAGAAAACTTTGTGCATTTTCCAACCCTTACAAGTTTCTGGTTCAAAACATGCCACAGAAGGTACTGTATTCAATGGCAGGTCTGATAACGGATTGGTCAAGAGATACTATAACTTCCTTGGACCTGGATGTCATACTCTTAGCTGTAAGTTGGGCAACATAGAATGATTTTGTTATTATCTTTGCCACATGTTGGTCAAAGGCCAGACTGCTTTCTACACATTTCCCAGATTCCTTACTACTGGATTAACTCTTAGGGGTGTTTTATCAATGGACTGCATTGGGTCCAGTGTCTGAAGGCTTCCTACACCATCATTAATCATTTCCATGAGAATTATTTACATGGCTTTGCCGATGAGACTAGTCAGACTAATGGGTCTGTATTTCTCAGGATCAGCTGATGGACTACCCTTGTGCAGAAGGATAACCGCTGCAGTCCTCCATCTGCATAGCACAAAGACTTTTCAGATTCAATGCCTGAAAAGTGACTACTCTGGCCTTGTTTAGTCATATTTCAGACTATTTAGGAGGCATCCTGGATATTACTGGGGCCTACTGAGGCTGTGTTTTAGGCCTTAGAGAATGCACTGAGGACATTATTTCTGTTGTTAGTTGGTGAGGTTATGTTTGCTGGTATTTCCTGGGGAGCAGTTTGGAGAGAATGGGGGATGAAGTTGGAGCTGAATTTGTCAGTAAATTTGGTATATCTTCCGGCTCTGTGAACATGGATCCATTTGCAACCAGTTCGGCACACTGATGTGTGTTGCCTTTAATGTTCAAGACATAGCTAAAAAAGGTCTTATGGTTGTCCTTTGTTTTGTATAAAGACTTCTTTTATTATTGCTTAAGACAGAGGCAAACATAAATTTTATATAAAAGAATTCAAACCATATTAACATGTTCCCAGATACAAACATTACACATTACATGCATTGTTTTGCAAAACTATCATCAATCCAACATTACATAAATGTCTCAATTCCTGCCTTTCCTAAACCGTCACTCCTCCTCCAAAAACATTATTCAGTATGTATTATTCCCACAATTTCCACTTTTTTATGTAATTTGCTCCATTTTCTAAAGATACCACTTCTAGTTCTTTTATCTGTTGTCACAATATTCATTCAATACTTCAAATATAGTTAGTTTGGACTTTGACTTCCATTTTTTATTAATTGCTTTTTTGTCAGCAACCAAAATTAAATTCAACAAGGCATTAATATGTCTAGGAAATTCAGATCCTGCATTCCAGCTAAAAAAAAAAAAAAACATTTCCTTAGTGCCACCCATTTGCTCACCCAATATTTCTGACAGTCTGTACAGAATTTTTAAATTCTGCCATCTCATTATACTCCCAAAGCATGAGCTCCCAGTTACCTCTTTCTTCCCCATTACACCTGCAACATTTGGCATCCACCGGAGGAAAACTTTGGAGTCTGCTTGGGGTATAAAAATACTTATGCAAACACTTACAAGCAAATATCATAAATCTCATAGACTTTGTTGAATTTTGGGAGCCATAGTTTCCTTGTGAATTGCTTATCCAATCTCTCTTCCTATTTTTCTAACCTCCTCTGGTTCCTATAGTTACAGTGCTATATTCTATATGCCCTATTAATTATCACTTTTTAACAGCAGTTTCAGTTCTAGATTCAACTACAAACTCTACAAGACCAGGTCTTTCACCTAAGATTCCACTATCCCTTTTTCTTTGCTTATACTCTGACATCAATCCTTGATAGGGAAGGTAGTGTCTAGCCTACAGTCCAAATGTCTTTTTGCTCTCTTTTCATTCTATTACCTTTTGCTCAACAGTTATTTGCTGCCAATACCTAGGTTCCTTTGCCGGTTTTCTCCAGTACATTCCAGACCCTCTTGCCTATTCTCTGTAGCCCTAATTGCAGTCATCCCTACTGGCAACATCTCCTTTCTCCAATTCTTGTGTTAGCTTACTTTATAATATTCTGTACAGCTGTAGTTATTCTCCTTAAGGATCTGCAACAATCCCACTCTTTCCTTATTTCTTGAATATCCCCCCTGCTCCAACATCATCATCCCTTTCCACTTTGAATGATAGCTTTCTGCTTGTGTTAAGTATAATAGTCTTAACTGTGTAGCTCTAAAATATCCCTTCAAATCAAGTGATCTTAAACCACCCTGTTCTGTTGGAAGGATCAACTTCTCCCACTTGACCTTTGCCCTCCTCCCCTCCCAGATAAATTCACTCGACTCTATTAATTACTGTCTACAACATCTCCTCTGGTTGATAAAAATATGCCTGACTTGTACATAAAAATATAGGGACTTAAAACATTTTCACTTCTGGTACCTTACTATCCATATCCATAAATAAGAGCTTCCAGTTTCTCACTTTTTCATTATCTTTTTAGTCTTTTCCCACATATCCTTAGCTGGCATAACAGAATACTTTTTAATCCATACTACTAAATACTTCATTTTATTTTGCCCCATAAACAGGGATATTGCTGAACCAATTCATGGGTGAGTACACAGCTTACAGCAATAGCCTTTGTTTTATCTTCATTAAATTTATATCTTAATAAGACTTGAAACTATCTCAAAATGTTCCACAAAACTGATATGTTCTTTGCTGGTTTTATCAGGTACAGAATAATACTGCAAATAAAGTTGCGTTTTCGCAATTACCATGCCAATTATATCCATGAATTTCTGAGCTACTTATTTTCTTTGCCAATTGTTCTAAATATTAAGCATTACTTTTTGCCACCGATCCTTCTTGTATCCTCCTAATTAACCTTACCATGTTGTTGTTGTTTATTGTATCAGGGAATGCAAATGCTTCCATTGCCCCACTTATAAAATTCCAGTTTACTCTGTCAAATGCTCTGTCTGCATCAAGACCCACCAACAGCAATCATATTTTCTTACATTCTTCTTCTCTCTGGATCATCATTGCTCTATTAATGTTGTCAAATGTTTCTTCCCCAAAACCGCACTGATCCATATCAATCAATTTTGGCAACACCTGTGACATTCTTCCAGCTATTATACACATAAATACTTTATAAATCATGGTTTAAAACTGAAACGAGTATATGTGAAGCTGGATAGGATGGGTGTTTAGCATATTTAACTATAAGAGCAACCATAGCTTTCTTCCAGGATGCTGGTGCTTCCCCTCCTATTAAAATACTGTTAAACAGAACCTTCCAGATCGGTATCACTTTATTCCCTCACAGCTTCCATACTTCCACAGGAATGCCATCTATTCCTGGAGACCTTCCTGCAGTCTGATTATACATCACTGTTTTTATCTCATCTCCTCTCTTAACTGTTGATTATTGAGCCTCATCTATCTCTAACCTTGGCATACTTAAAAGTCTTTCATAAATATTTCCATTTGTGCTTTCTTGATTTCCACACTTCTCAACTTTATACATATTTTCATAAAACTTCCAAAACATCTCTAACACCTCTACAGGATCTCTGGTTATTTTTCTTGTTATAGCCTCTCAAGGTTTACAACAACCCTTTAACTTTCTGTTGCCTAAGGCATCATGTGGAAATGTTTTTGTGTTCAGGAGTTATCAAAAAAGAGTTGCTTAACAGCAATCTTTCTAAACTCATGCATAATTGTATTATCCACATACTCCCTTATTTTCCCTTTACACTCTGTAGTTGTGGTTCTTCTTGTTCTATGAGATTCCCCATATTCTGCAATACTTTAACAACTTTTGTCAGCCCCTTTAAATAATTCATGTTACGTCTTAACCAATTTTCTTTTATTTCTACCTTATTTTTAAACTCCACTTTCATTTTATCCCACTTACTACCTAGAACTGCTGAAGGAATTTCTGTCTTCCCTAATACTTATTGAATAATTTCCACTACCATAGCATAAATTCCTCTTTTTTAACAGGTGGGTGGAGAAACTCCAGTGTCTCATTTTTAATTCATTACCCTGCATTTTTATCTTAGTTGTTAATGGCGTATGATCTGAAACAGTTATTGGATGTGTGTCAAAGCTTTCAATTAAATGTACATGTTCCTATGAAGTACAATTTTTCTTTAGTCATGCCAAGTTACTGTACCTTAGTGAAATAAATAAATTCTCTCCAAGTTCCAACTACTAAATTCACATCTTCTACACCAAATATTTTCATAAATTTCTTTAGAAATCTAACCACTTTTTGTTATATTTTTTCTAAATCTCCCAGATGCATCCTCACTGTTGCAAATCAAGTTCCAATCCCCATCTATAAGTAATATTCCCTACTGAAAGCTGATTACTTCCCCCAAAATATTCTTAAGCTCCATAATAGCAGTTTTAGGTGGAATATAAATACATCCCAGTGTAATCCTCCTCCCTTGCAAGGAGCCATTTACTACCATGAATCTACCATTATTATCTTTTTTTCCCTCTATCACTAAGGAAAGCTGGTGGTGGAATGCAGAAGTCCAAGAAGTCATCAAAAGAAAAAGGGAGTGCAGGAAGAAGTGAGAGAAAAGACTGACCAGGCTAGGAAGGACTACTGGTTGTCTAACAAAGATGCTAAGAAAGAAGTTGCAATAGCAAAGAATAGGGCATCAGAGGCACGGTGCCAACTTCTGGAAAGCGACTCTGTAAGGGGCATAAAGAAACTATATCAGGTTGCAAGGCAAAGACAGAAAGATGAAGATAGTCAGACACCCTTCATAAGGGATGCAAGCAACAATCTGCTCACCAGTCCACAGGACATCAAAGGCAGAGGGAAGGAGTATTTCCAGCAGCTTCTGAAAGAAGAAAACCCCACAGAAGCTGTACTGCCCCAGAAACAGCCTACGATGATAGAAGAAGAGTCGTCCACCCTAGAAAAAGAACAGCACTAAGGAAGATGAACTCTGGGAAAGCAGCAGGCTCAGATGAGGTTACAACAGATATGATAAAGATGCTGGGTAAGATACGGGAGAAATGGCTCCTGAGGGTACTAATAGCAGTGTGAAGAGAAAGGCATATCCCAGATAACTGGAGAATAAGCATACTCATGCCAGTGTATATGAACAAAGGGGACAGCCACAACTGTGGGGAGTATAGAGGCATCAAACTCCTATCACACTGAATGAAAGTTCTGGAGAGGGTGATTGATAAATGGATAGGCAGAGTAGTAGAATGTAAGATGGGAGATGAGCAGTTTGGATTCAGATCAGGATGCAGCACAACTGACCCGATGTTTGCATTGAGACATATACTTGAGAAGAAGCTAGAGATGAGGAGACAGTTCAACTGGCCATTCCTAGACTTGGAGAAAGCATATGACAAGGTCCCAAGTAAGCTGATCTCGGCTGTTCTGCAGTGCTTTGAAGTCTCTGAAACACTGCTAGAATTAGTGCAGGCTATGTACAAGGATCCAATGACTCAAGTACGAACAGTGTTCAGCCTCACAGAGGGGTTCCCAGTGGGAGTGGGTGTACATCAGGGTTCAGCTCTGAGCCCACTGCTGTTCATACTGGCGATGGACTACATTAACAAACATTTTGGAGGGGGATGGATCAACAAAACTGCTGTATGCAGACAATGTGGCAGTACAGGCAGACTGAGCTAAAACTTCAGCAAAGGATAGGAGAATGGAACGCAAATTTGAAGGTACATGGGATGAAACTAAGCACAGATAAGACAGTGGTAATGGCAGCAAATTAAAACAATCAGAATAAGCTGAGAATAGAGACAGAAGGGAAGATAGTGGAACAGGTAAACAGCTTCAACTATCTAGGAGGGGTAGCTGAGGAGAAGGGTAGTCAGAATGAAGAGGCCAAAGCTAGAATCAGAGGGCCTGCAGCCAACTGGCATAGAGTATCAGGTGAAGTCTATGACAGAAGAATGCCAAAGAAGCTGAAAAGTAAGGTGTACAAGACAGTGGTGTGACCAGTACTACTGTATGGTACAGAAACCTGGGCAGTAAAGGCAGAACAGGTGAAGAAGCTAGGGGATGATGGAAATGAAGTGTCTGAGAAAGGTGGTAGGATGCACACTGTGGGACAGACGAAGAAATGAGGACATAAGAGCAGAAGCCAAAGTACCTCCAATTGCAGAAAATATCAAAAAGAATAGATTATGGTGGTTTGGCCATATGTGTAGAAAAGCAGAAGACAATCTGGTGAGGAAGATTTGGGACAGACAGGAAGAAGGTAAGAGGAAACGAGGACATCCAGCAAAGAGGTAGATGGATTGTGTGAAAGAAGATATGCGACAGTCAGGCCATGAGTGTTGAAGAAGGCAGGAGTGTGGCACTGAATCAAAAGGGTTGGCGACAGTTAACACAATACCCCAACCCCATGTAGAAAAATGGGAAAAAAGGGGGCTGATGATGATGATGACTATTGGGGCTCCTCTAGCAATTAGGATAAGTACTCCCTGCTTCATTTGTCCCTGATATTCTACCGAATATCCATCCTGAAACCCTTTCTTTATCAAATTTACATGCTCACTTCTTTCCAGGTGTGCTTCCTGCAGAATTACTATTTGCAGTCTGCATTTCTTAATTTAATTCAATAATTTTACCTTTTTTTTTTATATACCTATGTGGCCATTCACATTACAAAAATACTATGAATAACGTAGCCATTAAAATAAGAAGTTATTATTCCCCCTATTATATAAGACAGCTTTTTAAATGTTTATTTCCAGCTTTTGTTTTACATGCACCCACTAATGCTTGACAGGTTGATCTTTTATACACTTTTTTTGTCATCTCCATTTGAACCTATGTTACATTTTATAAGACTTTTTGTTTTACTGAAAACCCTCACAAAACCACCCCAGAACAACTGTTAACTTAAATCAAACACACAAAACTATGAACATCTTCAAATAATGAAGTTTAACCCTCCTGATAGGAACATTTTTCTTAAATAGACAGCTGCACCCATAGGCATTGCCTAACCTAAAATTAAGGTTATCCATGCTATGGTGCATGTTACAGCCTAAGCTATTACTTATACTATCTGCAGTCTGTTCTTGACTTACCATTATTTCCCTCCCAGGACATGAAAAATGTCTTGTATACTTTCAGAACACATTAACCTTAAGCCATAAGAAAAAGTGCTCTGGTTATCTTTAAATAAAACTCAACTATATACTGTTCTATTTTTATTTATTTTACATTTGTTGACCGGGCTAGTCTAGCTGGAGATATTTCCATTTTCAGTAGAGGCCCGGGGAGAAAAGCTCCACACAGAATACAATAAAGAAAAACATCATAGTGTTTGTAAGAAAGTTCGTAAAAGACAAAAAAAAAAAAAAAACTATAACTCTACAGCTTCCTATTATTACTAAATGAGTTAGTTACCAGTTCACACAGTTACAGTCCAAAGAACCTTATACAAACATAAAATACTTTGTATGATAAAGATACTAAATGATACTATATAAAATAATTGCTACCACACACAGTCATAGTTGAAAAACTTTGAATAAAGATAAAAATACTTTGTAAGATAAATATACAGGGTAGGAAGTGAGCGAGAAGAGAGCTGAGAATAAGGGAAGTTAAAAGGGATAAGTTATGGAAAGGAGAGCAAGTAAGACAGTCAACAAGCAAAGAAGTAATTTGGAAGACAAGTGGGAGTAGAAGAAGAAAGCCAGGTGGAGGGTAGAGTCAGTGAGAAGTAGGAGGTAGTTCAAAGTAGAATATAAGTAGTGGAAAGTTAATCAGGTTTACTACAGGAGCACAGCCAGTGGTTTTGGAAGTGCAGTTTAATGTTTTGTTTGAAAAGAGGCAATGATGTAATCTTTGTTATGTTGCTAGGTAATAAATTCCATTTTTTACCTACTGAATTTGTAAAAAGGGAGTCACCAACAGTGTTATTAGATTTTATAGAACTAGTCAATAGTTTATTAGAGGAGCGGAGAGAGTTAAGGTTGTTATAGGGGATTATAAGTTGAGAGAGTATAGGGGTGTTCTTTGGTTGGTACAGAATTTTATGGGCCATAGTGAGTTGTTGGATTGCAAGATAGTTTTGAAACTCTAGCCAGCCTAGTGGTTTCAGGCTGAGACAGTGGTGTGTTCTGTAGGGGTTACCTGTAGCGTTTAGCAATGTTATTGTAGCAGGTAGCCAATTTGGTAAGGTTGTTTTTCTTGAGGTTGGTAAAGATGGGAGAAGCATAGAGAAGAGTAGAAAGAAGATGGGAGTGAGCAATCCTAGTTCTAGTGGAAGGTGTCAGAAATGGTCTAATCCGATATAAGGATCCTATTTTTCTATTGACAAGTTTTATGGAGTTGTTAATGTGTTGGCTGAAAGAGAGATTATTATCAATTGTAATACCTAACAGTTTAGTGGTAGAGTCGGGAGAAATGACAGTGGCATTGTTGGAGGAGATAGTAAATGTATTGAAGTATTTAGGTACCAGGAAAGCTGCCATCTCTAATTCACTTCCAATAACTTCAAACTTTATTTTGTACTAAACTGCTTGCCGTTGTACCTTTTAATTTTATGATTTCCTTAGCAAATGGCCAGAACTTTCAATATTTATTGCCTGCACCTGGAGTTGTTATATCATTTAAAATATTAGAACAAAATGTAAAGCTGCCTTCAGCTGCACACTTCTCAACTCACAATGCAAATTTATTTGCTGAAGTAAAATGTTTCATTACATTCACAGTGTTACTTTGTTTTAAAGTCCACACACTTACACAAAACAACCTGTTATTAGATTAAGCAAAGGGCATTAATCCAGAAATTCACCCATGTGAAAGTAAGAGAAAACATCTCAACTCAACATATATTATGATCAGTGCACTCTTACACCCGATCCCTTACCCCAACAGCCCAAGTTTACAGCATGTTAACTTAAACATGCTTTTGTCCAGCCATGTTTTCTCTTTTTGCACTGTAATGTTTACATTTCTTAAAACTTAAAAAAGAAAAATTAGTTGTTCACTTTCTTTATCACATATAACACTAAAAATGCTTTAACTATATAACATGCACTTCATATATGACATGTTTTATACAAATATAGTTAAGAACATTTTTTTTTACTTACAGTTACATTTTCCCTTTTACTGCCCTTACAAACATTAAGGATATGAAGTGGGGTATATGCCTTTCAGTCCCCCCCATGAGATTAACAAAGTCAACACAAGTAAAATCTTTCTCAGCCACTTCTTGTAAAACTATGCTTCACTGATGTGACTGGTTCTTTATAGTCTCATATTTATTCAGTAATATCAGTGTTACTGGTCATTCTTCCTGTTTATCTCCATCTCCCAAACCCCTGGGTTAAGTCAAAAGTGTTCTCATTTCTTCTAGTCAACTCCTGCTTTTTTCTGGCTTTGGAACAATGGAAAATATTTCACTGGCAAAGTTTCAATATGAACTTTATTGTCAGAAGAATGAGAAGCAGAGTTCCCTTTTGTTTGATGGCTCCCTTTTTTGGGTAAACTTTTGTATTTCCTCCTTAGCCTGTCCTTTCGACATTTCCTGATCACTGGGACAAATATGCTTAATTTCTACCTGGTGTATGGTAAACAATCATTTTCCACAAACACTTTACAGTCTCCAACTTTTTATACTTTGTACTTCTGCAACAGTTTTGTCAGACTCACCTCTTTCTTTTGGTATGATTGCATCTTTACTAATACATATCTTGGCTACTTTCCCATGGCCAGGTTTGGAGCATACAAACGATAAGCACTTTCAATTAACAAGTACTGATGTGGAATACCAGTCCAGCTGCATATTTGTGCTTTCAAAAATTAGCACTGTCTCTTCCTTCCAGTTTCTCTGGTAAAGTAGACAATCTCCGTTTTTCTGTGCATGGTCTGTCATCTAACTGTTACCCTTTTTTTAAACCAGCTCTTCTTGAGCAGAATCTTACTCAGGCAGCCTTTTCTTTCTTTAGACTTCTAATTTTTATAGTTTTATCAGTTCATCTGAATAGCTTTTTAAAGCATATTCCACTTTTTTTCCAGCCTTTTGTTATTTCAGTTGATATATGCCTTCAGTGTTTCATTTATTTTTAATCAGCTCTGAGCAAATTTGATTTATTTTTTCCCTCTGAATTACTGAAAACCCTCTCTTGCACCAAAGCTGGAGCTTGAACTGCTTTTTGATGAACAGCTGCAGGATTCTTCCCAGTGTTTTCTCTTCACATTTTCTAGTTGATTTTTTTTTTCAGGCTCACTAGGTTTCGTCTTTGCTGTCTTTCAGGCAGTATACTTACTAGCCAGTAACAAATTTTTACTAAAACTGCTACAATTACTAGCCCTTATCTCCCAGTTTCTTTTTTCACATTGGAAGAGCTGAAGTTAAGCTAATCAGTGTGCAGCCATCTTGGAAGTCAGCCTTTTACAAAGATTTCTTGCCTACATTACATACAATTTCCAAATGAGACTCGCACATTCTTTCCAATTTGCCTTTTCTCAATAAATTTGGAAGTGTACATTATTTTCTTCATACAAGCTGCTGTGTGTACCTAATCTAGTTTTTTAAATGAAAAGCAAGGCTGCATATCTTTCCTCATGGCAGCTGTCTTTTCTGGCCATGTTCTCATCATTTCTGGATATTCTTCAGTACAACAGTAAAACAATAAGCTTGTTTTTTCGACAACACTTGAAGTATTAGTTTCAGTTTACCTCCAAGCATACTGTTTTGTGAACTGTTCTTGTAAGCATGAACATCTCTGGTATACCTGGTATTTACATCTGATTTCCCAATTTATAAATCGCTCTTAATTCAAATGTCTGTAGAAATGGCAATATTCTTTGTAACACTGGTGATGCATTGTACATGACTTCTTGAATGCATTCTGTGTACAACAGCCTTGGATTTCTAATCATCTAATTTCAAGCCTTTTGATGTTAAAAAATTATCCATATGCCAGTACACTGAATTCTTCTATTTATTTTTTTTCAAAAATATTTATTAAACAACAGAATCTTGTTTACAAAACACTAATGATTAACATTTATATAATTTATCAATAGTGTGAAACTGATGGGCTTTTCTCCAGAAGGTCAACTTGCTGGTGTTCTGGGGAATTTTCCTTTCTCTCTGCTGTTACAGTTGGTATACATAAGCAGCAGGATTGTGGGGGTGCAGTGGGGCCGGCAAAAATGCGTTTTTGTTGTGTTTTTCTGTTTTTAAATGCTGCTCACATACCTAGGGATTAGCTAATTTATGATTACTCTTTTGTGAGTCAATTACAAGTCTGTGTCTTGTTAGGGAGCTTCACAGGGTTATGTGCAGCAGGAACTAACAAAATTACTGTCACAACAAGCATGCCTTTCCTGAATACATTTATTATGCAATTTAAATTTCTCAAAAAAACAATAAGCACTTTTTTCCATATTTGCATACACCATGTGACTATAATAAGGTTACTACAGCGGGACACTCAGGGTTTATAGACTTGCATCCCATCTCCCACTGGACATAGCAATGGGACAGTTATTGTCTTGGTTTGCTAAATGTTCAGAAACAGCTGCTATTGCAATATTCACAGTAGTGAGCAATTTCGTCATTAACCTGAATTTGCAGGGAAAGACATTCTCTCTTAAGTCTGGGTGATGAAACACACACAATGGCTACTGTCTCAGCTGGGGGGGGGGGTGCTGTGAATGAAAGTACTCCACAAAACTGGCATCTACTGAAGCAGTTATTAATTCCTGAAATTTAAATTTGATCATGGGTCTCCCCTGAAAAAATAGGTTACCAGCCTAATCAACAAAGGATTAAAAAATGTTCAGGTTTTCTCCCTGGTTAAACTGTCCAGAATTTCACAGGACACTGATTTTTGCCTCATATGATTTTGGTGTGTTTCTCATAAAATCTGTAGTTTTCTGACTAATCAATGAGGACTGCAACTTCTAATTAATGAGAGATATACACATTTCAGAAAAAGAAAGCTAAAATAAAACTTGTTATTCCCACAAATTTCTATCTTTAAAGAGCAATACTTAAAATCTCACCCCTATTTTTAGCTTTGCCCAATTCCTACAGCAACTATATTATTAAAAACAGACTTCATATCCTTTAGAAGACACATGCTTGCTAATATAAAACTTATTTTGGCAACATTCTATGTTTAAAAGATCAAAATTTAAAATCTATATCTAATTTTGGGTATTTCTTCCTCCAGTATTTTGTCTATGTCTCTAATTTTTGCACTAAGATGTTGAGGGGTATGCTCACACCTCTCAACTTTTTTCATTCCAGAAGTCTGGACAAAGTCCTGAAATCAGGAACAATCTTTAAATATTATTATAATTCACTTAAATTAATAAAACAACAGGTTTTTGCATTAGCATGTATTTGCTGAAGGATATGAAGTCTGAAACTCAAATATTTGCTATTACTTAATGCATGCAATCCTAAAAGGTGAAGCTTTACATTATGAGTTTAAATTATAAACTTTGCGCCACAGTATCTAGAATTCCACTGCTTATGACGGCCAGCTTTACATTATGAGTTTAAATTATAAACTTTGCACCAGAGTATCTAGAATTCCACTGCTTATGACGGTCTTGTGGCCTCCAGAACCCTGGCCTAATTAAATTATTTCTCCTTGAGTTATTACAGTGCAGTATTAACCACAACCATTGTAATGTCACATGTTAGGCCATACCCCCTCCGCCCTACTTTGGACAACTGAAAAGGTGTTAGGTAACCCTTGACTTTAACAATATTAAGTAATGCATTAGCTGAAAGAATAATACCAGATAATGTTGGCATAAATCAGCCTGCATATTATTTGAATTATTTCACCAGTTCTAACTTAGTTATATTTGCAGGGTTCTTCCAGTGTGGTAGAATATCTTGTGATCACTGCAAAATAGAAATATCAGATACATTCCTAGGTTATCCTCGCCCTTAATACTTTTCTGGAAGTTCCACCTTTCAGGGACAGCACACCCATTGACAAACACATAACATGAAGTAATATATCAATCACATAAGAGTTCTTGTTCCCTGTACCAACCAGCTTGCCCCTTGTCACTAGCAGGTACCAACTTGTAAATCATGAACAGCAATGAAAATCTGTTGTCTCCACAAATTGATAAGTGATACAAAAGTATCTGCTTGCTCAATATGTCAGGAAATTCAGCAGCTGGGGTGGTTGGCTCAACCGTCCACTCAAAGGAGGAGGGGAAACAGGATATCTGAACCACATTTGAGGGGGTCCTCTTTGTAGATGAAAGAGTAAGAACATATATCACAGGATAACAGCATATCTTTCATCAGCACCATTCTCAGTGAGTTCTACAAGTTGGTACAAACTACTAAAAATAAACACCTGCACTGAACTCAAAAACAAGGTCAACTCTACTCTTAGTGGTACCATCCTGACAAATGCCCAATTCTTCACTCTCTCATATAATGGCACAATCCAACCTTGTACCCCCAAATCTAATAGTTACCAACTTATCTCCATTTTTAGACTCTCCTCAGAGATTCACCGTCATGCTATAACTCACTGATCAGTGACATGCGCAATGTGCATTCGATCAACATAGACACCAAACAGAAGTAGACTGAATTAAATGTTTCTCAAATTTTCCCAATTACGTAGCTACAAATAAAGAAAACAGTTAAAAATCCATAAAGCAACAATGTTATATATTCTGATGATAGTCAGACATTTACTGATGTCACCTGACAGGTTAAAGTGGTGGAGATCTTGCCAAACGACAGCTGACAACACTCCGATAATGTATTGATAATTAGCGTAGTGATGCAATTGCTTACATGCACACACTCACACAGATGTGTGTTGGGAGGGGACAGAGTGGTACTAAGACTTATGAGATAAACAAAGTACAGTAAATAAATCTCTACTTTTCACTCCTTTTTCAGTAAATTTGCTGGCAATATGAAAGCTGGCTTTGCAGTTACTAGCATATTTGAACACAGTAATGTAAAAAGGCTGTCTGGATGCAGTTCTTCATTGTACTGCATGGTGTGAAATTTAATGGCAAAAACTGTATGGTGATGCACCATGGATACTATAACCCCTGAGTATTCGTATGCCTTGGGCAACTGTATTACATCTGCAGTTCAACATATGAGATTTGTGGGTAGGGGGTCTTAGCTTAGTAGACTCATCTCAGATTTGACGAACATCCGCTGAGTGATCGCTCAAACCTCTTGAATCAGAAGCACATGGGATATACGCAAATGACCCTTATGAGCATCGGGTGTTTCAGCTACATGGTGATTCTGAATGCCCATGAATTAGGAAATATATCACATATGCCTCTGATTCAAGAGGTTTGAGAGGCCACTCAGTGGAAGTTCTAGCTTGACTGGATTTTTCATTTAGTTTTTATTGATTGTTTTTTCTGTGTGACGTTCTCACTCTTTGTTTTAAATTTGACGAACGTGTAAAGGTAATCATTAGAAAGCATTATGGCCTAATTAGAAATATCTTGCAATGTGTTACTAGTAGAGCCCATTTTTCACTAAGGTTGCATGGCTGTTTTTTGAGAAAAGTAGATCCTTCTGTGTTTTTTTAATGCCTCACAAGTGCAGAAATGAACATATCCAGAGAACATTTGTTATTAAGATAATCAGACTGGGTCAGTTTCTGTTGTTCTATTTGATTGGATACCGACTTCTAAGAGAAGATTTAATTACTGCATTCATATGTTGCAGAAATTAAGTTAAGGCTGCCACCTTGGGAATTTCATTCACCAATCATGTTTCAACCAGGAAAAATATGTTTTTTGTGAAATTATCTCAGATGAGAACAAATAGTGAGAATCCTTTTTCCATCACTGAGCTGGGAAGTTGTGGAATTCCCTAACAATACCTATACTATCTGCTGACAACACTGGACTCTCTAAAATGATGATTTGATCTATGGTGCAAAGACTATGTATAGATTCCGAGGTTATCGTCTAGCAAACTCATAAATGGTCCTTGAGGCCCTTAGTTTGTATCCAATAATAGTAAACAGTGAACACTGAACCTACAGAAGACCAGCAGCTGAATAAAAAAAAACATGCTGTTTTATTAAACAATATGTGATCTACACCTGTGAAATAATTAGGTTTGATTGTTATTGATATTTTAGTTAAGTCACAGATTACAGTGTAAAAACATATTTTAAATAACAGACAGCAGAATAAAAGTGAGGTTTAATAAATAATTAAAACCCGTGCTGATGCTTCCACAGCACAGTTCTTTACCTTATAACGTCTTAAATGTAGACACACACATGCATGCACATATAAAACACACATACATGCAAGAAACATTTTTTGTTCTGCTTCATAAAAACAACAAAGTAACACAATCAATTTGACCAGAAACAATTCAAATGCACTGATAATTAAAACTTAATAAAAATGTCCACAATATATTTGGAAAAAATCCAACAACTAGCACCTAATCATACAATAAGTTAAAATAACGTAATGTCTTAATATACATATCAAGCACATCAAAGCATGCCCATACGCGGAAACTAAACATGCAGCCCAGCTGACTACTGATGAGCCTAGTCTAAATGCCAAAACAGACACAAATAAGTGACTTGCTCAGTGGGACACTCCTCAAGCACAGGTTGGAATTTGGACTATACTTATAGGGTATGAAGGGTCTGTCACAATCAATGACATTGGAGGTACCATGCAGTCAACAAAAGGGAGTGGAGGTCTAGGTGAAGCCTGACAGAAAAGTGTGTTAGAAGATGTGTTTCAGGTAGACAGTCTTTTGCAACAGATGCAACAGCATGGGAACTAACTCTGTTAAAGCTATGAGAATGACTTTGGCCTTGCTCTGCATGGTTTTCTTCAAGAAATTCAGAACAAGAAGAAATAGGGGAAACATGCATAGATGATCCATGTAACACTCCTGTACCAGATGTATGTTTTTGAAAGGGGGACTAGGGACGAAAAGCTCCTTCCTGCTCTTGTCTCTACTTGTCTCTAGTCAAGAAGGCATAACAGGTCACAGTATGTTTTGCCCCAATTAAAAAAAAAAAAAAAAAAGAAAACAAAAATATAGGCCTCAGCACTGAAAGATTTATGTTCATCTGTGGGTCACCAGCAAACAGTGATTTAGCTGTCCACTAGAGAACTGGCTTGTGTGGAAATTCCACTAGAGAGATGGCCTATTCAAGAATGTGGGTTAATATCAGAAAGGGACAAGGCAAGACTACTCATTTCCATAACCTCATTACCTCTCTATACAGGTGACAGGACTGCAGTCCTCTCTGATTAGGTATCATACTACTGCCATGTTGTCTGAACAGGTTTCAATAAGACCTTGAAGGAGTGCATCCTGAAGAGCATCACTCTCATTTCCAGAATACTTATGTGAAAGCTGGCTTCATTCTGTGAAGAGGTCCCTTGGACTGGTTTCCTTAAATAATGCTTCCACGCCTACCCCAGGGCAGACACATTAGTGGTGAATGTCACTATCTGGATGGGTAAAAGAAAGGGACTATCAAAGCAGAACTGAATATTAAAGCCACCAAGATATATGGTGATGGCACACTCTGGAGATTCTTATCAGTATTGTAGCAGGGTCTGTTCAATGACACCACTGAACTTCGAGGTTCACTGCAATACTCTCATCTAATACCTCAAGAAGGATACCATAAAAATGATGGCTGTCATGATCTCTAATACCCTGTGGCAGATAATCACATTTGCTGTCTTTGAGGAGAGAAGTGGTGTTAAAGCAAAACACAACAAAATTTAGGGATTGCAACAGTGTCATCTGAGGTATTCATCACTATTCCCAAGGACAGAAACAACCTGAGTAGAGATTACTTTTGCCTGTATCAGTGATATCTGAGTGGGGGCAGCTAGGAGATGGCCATCAAAGCAAAACCTCTGACCCTGAAGTCTAAGGTAATGCCAGTGTGCCATACATTTGGTGAACGCCCAGGGATACTTTGTGAGACCTAATGGGAGGGCCATGAAATGTAAGCAGCTATTCCTTCTCTGGAAGAGCAGGAACTGCTTAGACTCGCTGGTGATTTTATGTGCAAGTATGTATCCTGGAGGTCCAAAGAGCGCAGGCAAGGAAGGATACACTGCACAATGACCAAGAAATGTTTTACAATTACTGAGGCCCAGGACTGTCTTGAAGTCTTTTTTTTTCTTTGGAAACAAGATATAATGCAAACCCTTTGTAGTCTGGTGGGATGCCCTTGATTGCTTTTTAACTTAACAGATTGGTACTCTTCTTTTGGCTGTGCCTTTTGGATAGTCTGGGACATCTGGAAGGAGGAAAGGATTGTGGCTATGGTTGACAGAATAAAGCAACAGTGTGGCCACTGGCTTTGATGTCCTTCATCTACTTGTCCTATGTGACAGTTGTTCATGCAGGAAAGTAGAGGTACAGTTGGCCCCTGACTGCTTCCAGGGATGGGACTGGCGGTCAAGCCCTCAGTGGTTCAATTATTTTGATACAGATGCCTCCAGGCAGTGTCCATTCTGCAAACCTCTATGACTGTAGTAGCTTCTATCAATATGCTGTTAGAAGTCCTATTGCTTATTCCAAACTTTTCAGTCACCGTTCTGAGTACTGGAAAATGTCAGCTGAAGAGTGGAAAACTGGATTCCAACAACCATAAATTTCTTTCTTTCTTGCCCATTACTCTTCAGCTTAGCTTTGGACCCAAACAATGCAGTTATTTCAAAGGCGTGTTGGTGACTGATGCATTAAAGTTCATAGCAAAACTTGCAATGGTGCAGCAGCATGTCAGACAAATTACATGTCAGTAATGCCTGCCCCACTGCACAAATTGCTAAATAAACAGTATTATTAAAATATATATATTTTTACACCAAAATACAATATGAACATATAAACACTTTAAATAAATCCGTTTTTTCTTTTTCTCCATTCACAGTCTCAGAAGTATCATAATTCACATTTTACTTAATACTTCTAAAACTAGCTCCATTTATTTTCAACAATGCATTTAAATTTTCACTTTTTGTGTTGATGCCATTCTTGATCTTTAACAGTAGTAATGTCTGAGAATCCAACAATTTCCTTTACAATTTATAAAAGTATGTCCCCAAACCATCTAAGTCCCTAGAAAACTATTTGCAATTATACCAGTGGCAGCCCCCCCCCATTCTACAAAGTCCCTTATTTATTTGACTATACTTCTCCCCCATTTTCCTTCAGTAATCTAAATGTTTTCCCATGTACAATAACCAGGACAGCTAGCAATTAACACACATTTGTTTCTTTCCTTGTAACACCTTCTCCTCTTCCTTTCTCAGTTTGTTTACTAAAAATGTTAAATCTCTTATGGTCAAGATTATTCTGATTCTTTTAGTTTTTGGTAACTTGTTTAGCCATCAGAAGTATGACCCATGCACGTTGCCTGGAATGCTCACTTAAACCCTCCTTATCCTATATTTCTAAACAGTATTGGTGTACTGTAAGGGTTTTTGCCCCATTAGTTAATTCTCTATGTTTGTTCTATACTTTCCCAGCTTCTTACATTTGCAAAAGATATTCTGCCCATCCCTCTTACTACTCTGTTAAAATCCAACAGCCATTATTTGCTGATAAGAACATCTTATTGTTTTTTCTGAGGTATAAATATATTTATATAAACATCTCCATGTGAACATATGAAATCTCTTTGACATATTGGCCTTATCCAGTAGTAGACATATCACACCCGATGCCTCTCAGCCTCAGTATCGATCAGCCTACCCTGCATCCATCAGTAAAAAACATACATACAGTTCTAATGTTAAAGAAGAGTAAAATTAAGTAGTGGGTAGTGTGAGGAGAAAGATGCACAGAAAAGTTTAAAAAATCTAACATAGAATAATGGATAACACAGGATAAAACAAAGAAATTAGTTTTTAATCTAACCTGCTTTTGTATTTTCCAAATGGTCTGCTTGATAATTCAAACATACCCCACTGAGTATACTGTAGTTCCCATATGCTCCTCCCAATCCCTCATCCCTTCTTTCTCCATAAACTGATCCCAGTTAATCAGTCCTTGCATTTCATCTTCTCCATCCCCACAACAGTGACTTATCCATCTGCTTTTAAATCCTTCCACTGATTGGTAACACAACTTGTCACCTTTCTTTCAATTTTGAATCAATGAAAGTTCTAAAAACTGCTTTACTCACTGCCCCTTATCAATGTTTGTCCAACTCTTTCAGGTTTTGCCCTGAAAAGGTCTCTATCAGATTCCTCTCCTCAGATTTTCTATGTTTTCGTTGTAATATGCACTTCCATTTTACTACATATGCCTTAACCTGGCCATCTAACCCATAATGATAACTGCACTGCCTTCAGATACTGGATAATATCCAGAATGGCTAATCAATCCTAATCCCTGGCAGCACTACCTTCTACCATGTCATTCTAGACGTTTTCTCCCCAATTACAGAAAATCCTTCATCCAGTTTTTGACATTCATATAGCTGGCAGTGTCCAGAAAGATTGCCCCAAATAAAGGACATGAGGCAAAAAATGCCAATGCAACACCTGAACACGCTGGTCCATTTCTAGCTTTAGCTCTTTACAGTTCTGAACATTTCCCTGAATTTTACTTAGGGTTGTAGCATATGATTCTTGCATACGATCATCATAATTACTCTTCAGCGACACCTCTTAAGTATTTTAAGCAACAATACCCCCCACACACACACACACACAGCTTTAGTGTTGTTTCCCCTCTAGCTTGTTAGATAATTCTACGCCTACTGCTTTTGTTTTATATTTCTTTATTCTCTAATCTGACATTACTTCAACTGCATCAAACAAATCAAATAGCTTTTCTATATCCTCCTTTGGGTTAGTCAGTGTTGCACCACTTTTAATTCTTGTTCTCCCAAACTATAGCCTCTTAATTCTGACTGCCTTATTGCAACTGCCAATGGTTCTAAATCTAACCCATGTTTATTTCTAGTTCCTCTTGTCAAATACAGCTATTCTGATAAAGTCATCATTACCTTTACTTAAGCAACCATCCATGATAAACCTTACCATTAGAGACACAAAAGACTTTAGAAATCTTGTTTTCGTCAACACTATGAACAGGTAAGTCCATTCCACCATGTCAAATACTTTTTCTTCATTGAGGGATATTACTGCCACCTGCATTCCTTCCCTGTATACATCTTGTATAATAAAGTCAATCATACCCTCCCACAAACCCACGCTGATCCATGTTTATTACTTGGAATAATAAATAGCCAGTTTTGCAGCCATTACAATCATGGATAACTTTATAGCTGGGACTGAGAACTGTTACTGGATGATATGATTCTGGTAATTTAGGATTTCTCTTCTCTTTATGCACTACCACTGTTATTCCTCTCCTCCAAAAATCCAGTATCTGATTATTTACTGTGATTTTTTTCATCAACGTGAACAATACCTTTATTATTTCATCCTCCCCCTAGCAGCCAGATCTAAGTTTGGATCCCATCTAAGATTTATGTGCAGCTTTCTTCATGGCATCCCTCAATTCCTCTGTTACTTCTACTATTAGACCTCTGAATGACCATCACCCCCTGACACCTTTGATAAGTTCAAAGAATTTAAAGACTCCCTTACTGTCTCCCCTTTCCATTCATTCATTTGGGGGCTCTGTAATATAAGTTCAGAAGAACAGCCCCCATAGGCTTGCAGTACATCCTTTAGAGGTCCAGCTGTCCCCTCTTTTTCTTCTTCCTTCAAGAGAAACACTGCTTTTTCCACCACTTGTTGCCTTCAACTCTCTGCCAAGACCTTTATAATTCAAGGTGTGTTAGCATAGTACAATTCCCTCACTGCAAACCTTAGTAAAATTATTCTATTATCTTCACACCACTGAACTTCTGTTACTGGTTTATTTAATTGCACCTTTACATTCACGTGTCCACGTTCCCTCCTCCTTTGCATCTCTCTCCTTCCTCCATATATATTTTTTTCTTTTGTCTTCTGTACATGGTTGCACTTTCTAATATTTTATTTTAATCTGTACAAACCCTGTGCTGCTATTTCCCAATTTCCTCTACTATGGCTCCCAGTATATTCACCACCAATTTTCGAAGTGTCCTTTCCTCCTTAAATACAGTGGAAATTCCCAATGAAAATATATTCCCTTACTGCTGTTCTAACTTAATCTTAAGCTGAACATATGCAGGATCTCAAAAGATCATCAGCCCCAAACCTGTATTAAGCAATTCTGCCAACATCTTCTCAGTAAGAAAGGCATTGCCTATTCCAGTCCAATGTCTGTACTTTAGGCTATGGGTGTGTCCCTTATCTATACCATCCCTATATTTATCACCCATATCTACCAAGTGTGAGGAATTCAGCATCTTCCTAAACAATCCTTCCACCCTTATCAGCTTTATCCTCTTTGCACTGCCCCTTAATTCACTCTCATGAAAAGTCATGTTCCAGCCCCCTGCTATAACTAACAAACTTTCGTCAAAATGAGCAAAGTCTGGAAGTATTTTCTTTACGATCTTGGCCTTAGCTGTTGGTGGTACATACAATGAAACCAAAATTTAGTTTATGTCCCAGGTAATTTCCTTTTACCAACATAAAATGGCTTTCTTCGTCCTGCAATAAATTTTTGTGCCTCGTACTGGATTCCATTGTCCATTACCAATATTAGACCTTTTCTTCTCCTCTGTCCCCTAGAACTTTATCTGGCAACAACTTCATAGCCTCTTTGGGATAATTGTACATGCTCTGCTTCATCTAAAAGGGTTTCCTGGAGGAACATTACCCATACACCTTCCTTTTTATTAAGTTTAAGATCCTATCCCTTTTAAATGGATTTGTTAATCTGTCAACATTCATGTTATTTATTTGCTATATATTTTTATAGTTTTTAGATTTCTCTCTCTCTCTCTCTCTCTCTCTCTAAAATCTCTGTTCTCTTGCAATGTCCCCATGAACTAGGTGGCTGCACTTCTAAGGGATACTTCCTACACGCTTCACTAACTTTTCCAAGCCTCTCTCATCTACATATGAAGCATGCTTGTGTAAATGACTCGTTTTTTTTCCATTCTTTAGTATTTTTTGCATTTTCCTACATTCATTCATTTACTTTGCCTCATAATGTGTCCATCCTTGACTGCCAATGGAAAAAATGCATATCAGACCAATAAATCTATTAAAACTATGTACACAAGCATAAAAATTGTCTTCCAGGGTGGGGGCATCTGCCCCTTATGGAATGTGGAATTTCTGCCCCCCACTCTAGATAGCAGCAATTTCTTCTCTGGCTGGAAAAAAAATAGTAGCACCACTCCATCAGCCAGAATCCTACTTTAGCTTTGCATTGCTCATTTTATCTACTTTTACATTAATCCGTTTCAACTCCTAACTAACTGGTATATTAAACAGGTCTTTTCCACTCCTTTATTGTGCATGACCACACTGCATTAACAATCAGAACCAGTTTGACAATCAATACGCTCCACTGCATGGTTAACTTCAAAAATTTGGTTCCATCCATTTTACTTGCAATTCCTTATTGTCGACTTCTCCACAACACTGCAGCAACAGAACTTCTTTAGTAAGTGTTCCCAAAGCTTCATTTCAAATGTATCAGTTTGCTATGTTCTCTTTTCAATTATTAGCAAGCAACACTTAACCTTCTCCTTTTTTCTTTTACACATCTCTGTTTTAGTCCAGTGCATCCTTAACAGCAGCATAACATGCTTAAGCCTCTAGTGAGCACACAACCAGGACTTGACTCGTTTCAGTATATTCATTAAACATGGGCTGTTATACATCCTCTAGTAGTCACTGTCTATATATGTAGCCTGGTATTTATCCTATACCCAGTCTGTGCATGCAGTTCTTCCTGCAAAAGGCCTTTTCTTTTATCAATACTTGTTCTGCCTCACTACTGTACTTGCTGTGCTACACCACCTCTCTGCAATTGCCATCTACTACCCTTCTATCCATTTTTCATTCACCTTCACCTCCCCACTAGCCTTCTCTTCCAGTAAATGGGGACACACACAATTCTCCTTTTACCTTACTCTTCAAAACTAGTTTTATATTCATTGGTTGATTCAACAAAAGACAGGTGCATTCCCAATGTCTAACCCCACCCAGCATACTTAAAGTAATTCCCTTCTTTAGATTACTATTTTTTTCCTTTTTAGCAACACTCAGCTTGTGTTTTTCTGATGCATGCATTCTGCTAACATGCATTACAGAGTGTCTACAATCTATTATTTCTACTGCATGTATAGGTTCATAGGTTGGTACTAGGCTATCGGCCCTAGGGCCTATACAAGCCTAGCCATAACAATTCCCTGGCTATTTCTTCCCACAGTATTTACTTCCCTGGACCTCTGTCTAGCAGGGCGACTGACGTGATCCCCGGGGTGAATTCCCCTATACATAAATATAAATTCCCCTAGTTTTGCAAGTGCCCAATATTCTATCCAACACCCACTTTTCTCTGGGTAATGGCTCTTAGTTATCACTTCTTGATTACCACTATTGCTTTGCTCCCTCTCATTTTTCATTTAGCCCTCGCTGCTTCATGATATAACTCACTTCTCCTAATGTTATATCTTTTACCACTCTAGACTTTTGTAACCCTTTCTTATGTCATTTAATCCTCTGCTCATTCTTTCACCTTCCCTTTCGTTTTGTTAATATCACCTAACTTCCCTGCCTTCATATCAAACTATATCTTGCATGCTGTTTTACAATTTCAATCAGTGCTCCTTATACCTATCTTTTTGGCATTAAATTTGAACACCATACCTTCTCCATATATCAAATCTTGATTTCAGTGTTTATTATATTTTCAATACCCTTACTATTAAAGTGGTGTTTTGATTCCTACATGTACTACATACACATTACCTCTCTTTCCTTTTTAATACTTATGTCTTATGTTCACTAATACTGCACTACTAACCCTCTTAGCATTTAGACTGAAAATGCAGCCATTTGCTTTCTGCATTTCTTTCAACCTATTTACATGCTTGACATATCATAATGATTCACTGCTGGTTATTCTCCACTTCTAACCAACTTGAGTTAACCTGTACAAACACTATGTCCTGCTGTTACCCCTACTCTGACATTTGCTGTTGTCATGCACAGGGGTAGCAAGACCTCAGTGTGGCAGCACCTGTCTCTAGGAGCTCAGAAAAGAACTTCTGCCCTCCTAGGCGCTTAGATTCTTGGACAAAGACTCCATTCTGTGACAGTGGCCCTTAAAATATAACCTCTGAATGACAGTCCATTGCATCATCCCTATAGACAGACTCTGGAGCAGTTGACAACTATGGAAAGTATATACATATATACATATATATACATACATACATACACACACACACACACACACACACACACACACACACACACACACACACACACACACACACACACACACATACATACATACAGTACCTTTGTCTATTATGGTACTAAGCTGTAGTCCCATGTGATCAGACTTCAACATGAAATGGCTGACAAAGTGTCCAACATATCGCAAAAGTTGCTCCACTTTGACCTTAGTAAGAAATTAGAGTCCAAGGTATCAACCTTTTCCCATAATGTGTAACCTAACTGTGCAAAAAAAGTACATAATGCTGTTCCTGGAGGGAACTTCTGGTATGGCATGGACATAGTAAGTTGGAAAATTCACTGCTCCATAAGTCAACTATCAAAAAAGGCTTAGTAATAACTTGCATTCAAAAAATGTCCCTTCTGTTAGACTTGTACTAAAAGGTACCTTTATCATTCTAGTGTTGGTAGGCTATGAAATTCTTTGCTGAATTGTATTAGATGTTTGAAAGAACTATGGACATTTAAACTGTTGCTAGATTCAGGTCTATGTTCAGCCATCGAATGGATTAAACATTAACTACTAATCAGTAAAAGTCCATTTAGCGAAATGTTCAGCAAAGTAACTAGTTGTCCAACACTTCCCTGTCTCACACTTGGCAGTGTTTCAAACCCTTTTTCTACACTGTAGTGCGGTCTCGGAGTTGGTATATATAGTATATATAGTAAAGAGGGTGTTGGGGGGAAGCCCCCCCATCTAGGTGGGTTTGAAACACTGCTGTGCGTGGCATGGGGAAGTGTTGGGCAACTACTTACTTTCCATGCCTCGCAGGTTTGGTGTAGTGAACGTTTGCTGAATGGACATTCAATGAATTGGGTTCGATGTTCACCCATTCGATGCTTAGTCCATTCAATACCTAAACATATACCCCCTAGATTCATGGATTAAAATATTTAATTTGCATCAGTGACTTTAATCAAACTCAAACTCACTGTTTAGGCCAGAGTTTAATAACAACTCTACTGAATTACTGAAAACAACTTAGAAAGGAGCAAGAACACATATAAATACCCACAAGACATAAGATTAGATGCTCTCCTGAATGAGGAAGAATGTGAAGAAGGCAAAACAAGAGAATACAGAAGGAATCAAGCTACAGTCAGCAGCAAGTGCAAAAATGGCCCAAACTTTTATCACCAATGAGCAGGAACACTGCAATGAACAAGAAGTGACTCTGAAAGATGTACTTAGGAAATAAATGAAATAAATACCAAACACGAGGATTATATAAAAGAAAATAATAAATAACTTGGTCAACTTCTTTGAGTCAGTCACCAGAGCTGTGGATGAATGCAAGGTGGTTCATACAGCCTACCTTGATCTGTCCAAGGCCTTTGATACCATTCCCCACTCAGAAATTATAGAAAAACTTACTAAGCTAGGTATCAACCCCCTTTATCACTAGGTGGGTTGCAAACTGGCTCACAGGTAGAACCCACAGTGTGAAAGTAGCTGACTCCAAGTCAGACTGCCAAGCAGTCACGAGAGGAGTCACACAGGGTTCGGTCCTGGGTCCTTTCCTGTTTGGTATCTACTTCTCTGAAGTCCAGGCCAACACGAAGGGACTCGGGCTGACAAAGTTCGCAGACGATTGCAAGTTGGGAGCTATTATTAACTCCCTGAGTGATGTTGACATCCTACGGAAAGGCCTCACTGAGACCAACGACCGTTGTCAGAACCATGGCCTTAAGCTCAATGCCAAAAAATGTGCCGTCATCCCCTTTAGGAAAAACCCACTTCCCATGAATTACCACATTGATGGTAGTCCACTGAACAAAGAAGGAGTTATTACAGATCTGGAAACACAGGTTGACAGCAACCTCTCTTTTGACCACCACATTGCCACTGTGGTCAGAAAGTCCTTCTATGTGGCACATCACATTACTAAGGGTCTTGCATCCAGGAAGAAAGAGGTCATTGTCTCCCTCTACTTTTCCCTCATTAGGCCAATCATTGAGTACAATGCCCCATTTGGCATGTACCTCAATAAACACCTGCAACAACTGGAGAGGCTGCAAAAGTACCTCACAAAGAGGATCCTAGGCCTTAAACATTTGTCCTATATGGACTAACTAAAAAAAACTCCAACTATTCTCTGTCTCATATTGCCTACTTAGAGGCGATCTCTGCTTGACTTACAAAGCCATGTCTGGCCCAGCTCTGTTAGAAATGTTACATCTAAAGAAATCCCAATCCCTCCGCAACACATGCTCCAGAGACCTCAACCTCATTACCACAATCAACAGAACATGCTGGAGGGACAGGTTCATAACCCAGAGACTGCCCATGCTATGGAACAGACTTCCCATACATATCAAGCAGAGCACCTCACTGGCCCTCTTCAAGAAAAATCTTAATGAGTGGATGGGAAATAGAAAATTCACCCCAGGGATCACTCCAGTGGCTTTACTCGACAGAGGCACTGGGAACTAAGGACGGGTGGCATGATGCCATGGTAATCCTATGGGCTAGGCTTGTAAAAGCCCCAGGGCTATTAGCCTAGTACACACCTATGAACCAATGAACCTATGACGTATCTGAAGTAGCCAATCAGCACATCGACTAGATCCAGTCATTAAAACAAGAAAACGTTGTAGTAAAATACCAGGATGGCAGTTTGGAGGCTTAATTATACACAGTTAATAGCCAACAGGACAGGGCAAAGTGCAAAAATATATGAATCAGTGGCATTCCTGAAGGGTTGGAGGGGAGACTGCATTGGTTTCATAAAAAGGCAGTTTGCATCGTGGAGACAAACACAGGAGGAAGTCATCACAGAATAAGCTCATAAGTCTGTGTGGGTGTCAGCAAGGACAACACAAAGGAATCTCTGAACAATTCTAGTAAGATATGCTACATATGTACTGAAGGAGAAAGTGTTATCACAATTATGGAAACCAGGGCTAAAAACGAAATGTAATAAATCAAATTCATATGTAGACCAACATTTCTATCTACAAGCAGTACAAAGTTAAGGACTTCCACCACAAACTGATACACCCAGCAACAAGAAATATATTTCTGCCAGAAGAAGTAAAATCATTTGATGGGCCTCTTGAAGGTTTGAAAACTGTTGAAGGGAGAGAAGATCAAATGAGTAGCTAACAGAAAAGGAATGACACGTATAAGACACCATGCACTTATAAGAGATAAGACAAAACAAAATAAAAGAAAGGTGCTGGCCATCCAGCATATATGTTAAAAATGGTGAATTTAAGGAATGGAAACTAGTAAGATTTAAGAGTTATTAGTGTATATAGAAATCATTCCAGAGAGCGAAGATTAGAAAGTGGCATAAAATGAAGAGGGACTTTTAAAAATATAGTAGAGTTAGGGGAAAAAGATATGTAGGAGAAAAGCAACAAAACTACACAAAAGGTTTGGAAAAACTTAAACTGTTGCAGAAGGGTTGGCTTAAAGACTAAGAAGTAAAACAGTTGTAGAATGCTAATGGGGAAAATAAATATTTAGATAATATGCATGAGTTTAGGGCAGTAGAGGGTTAAGTGATTATTATTTATTTTTATTTATGCATTTTTGGAAGCAGCAGTGGCAAAACTCATGGCTCTAAGACAAGAAGGTTAATTAACAATCCTGAAGAAATAATGGATGCATTTCAGGACTTTTATGAAATTCTATATAAAGCAGAGGACAGGGAAAAATCAAGAAGACAAATGGAAGCAGTTTTGAAAAATCTACATATTCCAAAGTATGGTGAATCAGAGGTTAAGCAATTAATGATCAAGACAGACAAAGGGGAAATAAAACCTATGACATATAATAAAGCAACTGGGAAAGTCCCAGGAATGGATGGAAATTTTATAGAAATTTGGAAGTTAAGATTAAAGAAGTTTTTGGAAATTTGGAAAGGAATGTTTCTTAATATTTTGAAAAGTGAAAAATACTTGCGTCATGGAAGAAGGCAGTAGTAGTAGCGGTTTTACCAAAGGAGGGCAGATGCCCTGCAGACCCTGCATCATGCATACAAATTTTGATCTTAAATCACAACTGCAGAGGGTTGTCTATGGTAAGAGAACAGAGCAGAAATGTTACCAAAGCTAACATATGGATTAGGTGGTTTTACGGAAGGAAGACAAACATTTGATAAAATTCAATGCACAATGTTGATGGGCAAATAAAAACATTATTGTTGATCAGATTAGTTATAGAGAAAGTATTAGATAGGATTTGCTGGGAATTCATGAGCAAGCCATTGTTAACATTTGTCATAATAGAATTAATAAGATTAAAGATAAATTAGAGGCAAAAATAAAGGAGGAAGGAATCGCTCCTCACAGGTTGAGTTTAAGTAGGATGATCAGGCAGAGATGTCCTCTTTCTCCTCTCATATTTGGTATACACTTGGGTCTCCTAGCTAAAAAGCTAAAAAAAAAAAAAACAAGATAAAAGGTTTGTAAATCCAGAGGTATAATTGGTATGGTAGCCAAGAAAAAAACTAGCTCTGTTTGCAGATGATATTGTTCTGTATTTCACAAACCCTGAATATGACATTAGACTGGACATTTTACAATGGGTTCAAGCATTGTGAGAATAAACAAAGATTACAGCTGTAAAATGTGTACCTATACATGCATTCGTTTAACAATAGCCATATTTATGGGATGTGAAAAAGAAGTATTTACGTGCATGGGTTAAAAAACATTCTACAGTGACAGCTAAAAATAAACAAGTAAGAGACCAGAAATTAATGATCATGGACAGGAAGATACAAGGCAGTGAAATAGTTTTAGTTCCTTTGGTCCTACATATGGGCCAGGCATACTTTTATCAGCCAGAGAAATTTTTTTACGCAACAATTGATAAAAGTTGAACAACTTTACTTCAGAAAAGAAAAGGATAACAACTAAGTTAAAAGAATAAGCTGCTTGTCCCTACAGAACAGGCTGCTTTAGGACTAGCCACATATAAAACAAGCAAAAAGATAAAGATCAAAATGGGGTAATGTGAAGGAACAAAGTGGAAATAACAGGGATGCAGAGAGATTAGAATTTTGGAAGTAAGTCCTTAAGGAGAATAAGAATAATTATATAGGATATTACATCTATAAATTGGTAGACGACATTATAAGGACTAAAGCAGTGATGGAGTGGAAAAAGTAGATTTTGTCAACAGAAATATAAACAGCTAAGGGTACAGAAAACAGGCAAGAGATGGGAGGAAGAAACTGCCATAAATTAACAATGAAACTATACTACCTGGGGCAAATACGTAGGAAAGGAAAAGTGAGTAAGATGAAGTCACATAGGTGTTTGACCTACAAAACTCGGAGACTACTTTCCACATTAGAGACTGTTGGCTATCAGGCTTTTAAAATGTGTGCATTATAAGACTATGAGTAACAGATTTGTGTATGATGGACTGACACGTCATATAAAATTAGTTTCTCTGCCGTGCCACTACTGAGTACCATGAGAGGTTCCCTCTCCTCCTTGGCCATGAAATGGATTAAGCAAGCAAATGGATGAATGAATAAATGAATAACTAATTTATGTGACTATATCTGAGTTGTTTCTTTAACATGTTTCTCCTACAATTGCATTACTGCAAATTTATGTTACTATATCAGAGTTGTTTTGTTAACATGTTTCTCCTAAAATTGCATTTGTTTTAGCTGCATGCACTTTTTTTCCTCTTATTACATCACTTTGCTTTCATTCCCTTACTTTACGTGTCAATTAGGTCATCATTGAAGAAAGGCACGAGTGATTCAGTTCAATTACCTTTAAATTAAATAAAAATAAAATAATGTAGGGTACAGCAGAATTTATTGCTGAATTCTGCACTGCTATTTCATCCAAGATTATATCCTCTAACCCTTCTCCAAAGGCAGGAACTGCTAAAAATAACTAATAATAAGGAGGGTTCTGCTTCTTTGCTCATAAATGCTTTCCTCTGATCAAGAGTCAGAGAGGGCTTCCTCTAACATATGTTGAAGATTTGGACTGCAACCACAGAAACATCCATAACAAGGCTTCTTTGAAGGATTCCTAGGATGAAGCTGTTAAGTACCATTAATCCAAATAAGGGAATACCAGGAGCTTCTGGCAGTTTAGTGCAGAGGATTAAGTCTATGAGTTGTTAGACAGCTTCATCCTGTAGTCTTTATTTTTTTTTTAAACAAGAAACATCTGTATTAAATTATCACGTATGACACTGGCAATCTTAAATTTGTATAAATGAAAACAAACCACATTGACACAATTCTAGTTGCAAACATTATATATTACAAACCATGCTGACACAATTTCAGTGAAAACATTATACATCACTTATAATCTATCCAGTCATTGTCAGTCCACAACTCATTCAGATTCTGCATTCTTTTAAACCTCATTCCTCCTCTGCATGTATTGTTCCCACAATTCCCATTTTTTTCTATGCAATTTGCTTATACCCTTTTCTAAAGACCTCAATTCCAGTTGTTTTACCTCTGTTACTATAACTGAAACTGCTAGCAAAGTTGGTTTATACTATTTCCATTTTCTAGTAATTGCTTTTTTGGCAGCCACCATAATTAAACTCAGCAAGGCCTTACTATGTCTAGGCAATTCTGATTCTGTATCATAGCTCAAAATAATTATTTCCTTAATTACACCAATTTGCTCACCCAGCATCTCTGACAGAGTGGTCTGCATGGAATCTTTAAAGTCTGCCAATTCACTACACTCCTAGAAAATATGTTCCCGGTTAGTTCTTTCTTCTGCATCACACTTCCAACAGTCAATGTCTACCTGAGGAAAAATTCTTTGAAGTCTACCTGGGGTATAAAATTACTTATGTACACACTTCCAAGCAAAGGTCCAAAATCTAGATGTTTTTGCAAATTTTAGAGACATACATGCATATATCCCCCCATTGTTTCTTTGTGAATTAATTGTCCAGTCTCTCTTCCCAATCCTTTCTAACCACCTCTGACTCTTATAGTTATCATCTAATATTTTACATGCTCTATTACTTATTCCTTTTTAATGACAACTGCTGTTCCAGAGTCTACTAAAACTCTAACAGTGTTGGTCTTTTGTTTAGGACCCCCTTATTTCTCTTTCTCTTTGTCTACATTATCAATCCTTGATATGGAAGGTGATCTCTAACCTGCAGCCCAAATACATTTTTGGCATCTTCCCATTCTATTACCTTTCCCTCTCTAGTTATTTTCTCCCAATACATTGGTTCCTTTGCCAGATTTCTCCAATAATCCAGCCCCCCTTACCTACTGTCTGTACACCTAATTGCAGACATCCCTATCGGCAGACTCTCCTTTCTCCATTCCCATGTTGGCTTACTTCTTAGAATACTTTATATTGCTTTATGAGTATAATATTCTGTATGATTATTGTTACTCTCCTTAAAGGTTTGTATTCAAAATCCCAGTCTCTCCTTGTCTCTTGAGCTTCAACCCTGTTTCATCATCATCATCACTTATTTCCACTTTAAATTATAGGTTTCTGCTTGTGCTATGTCTAAGAGTTTTAACTGTGTAGCTCTGAAATACCCCTTCAGATCGGGTACTCCCAATCTACATTGCTCTATCGGAAGAATCAGCTCATCCCACTTGACTCTTGCTGTATTTCCCTCCCAGATAAAATCCTTCAGCTCTTTATTAATTGCTATCCACAACTTCTTCTCTTGTTGATAAAAGTATGCCTGACTTGTGCATAAGACTAAAGGAACTAAAACATTTTAACTACTTGTATCTTACTATCGATATCCATATAGCAGAGCTTCAATTTTCCTCAGTTTTTTGTACTATTATATTTTGTTTAGTCTCTTCCCACTTATCCTTTGCGGCTACACCAGGATAATTTTTAATCCATATTCTTAAGTATTTAATTTTATCGTGTCCCCATAAATATGGATATTGCTGAATGCATTTGTGTGTGGGTACATAATTTGGCTTTCTTTTAGCTTCATTAATTTTTGTATCCAGAAAAGATTTGAAACTCTCTCAAAATGTTCCACAACACTGAAATGTCCATTTCTGGTTTTGTCAGGTATAAAATAAAATCATCTGCAAACAAAGCCAGTTTTTCTTGACTACCACACTAATTATATCCTTGAATTTCTGAGCCCCTTATTTTCTTTGGCAATGGTTCTAAATATAATGCAAACAACAAAGGAGACAGAAGACATCCCTGTCTAGTTCCTCTGCTTAAACAGAAATTATCAGACAGGACCCCGCCCACTTTAATTTTTGCCTCCGATCCCTCATATATCCTCATCTTATAATTTTATTAGGGAATGCAAATGCCTCCATTTTCCTGCTCACAAAGTTCCATCTTACTCTGTCAAATGCTTTCTCTGCATCAAGACCCATCAACCACAGCTGTATTTTTACATTATGCTTACATTTGGATCATCAATGTTCTGTTAATGTTGTCAAATGTTTGCTCCACAAAACCACACATATCTATCAATTTTGGCATCACTTTTGCCACTCTTTTACCCATTACAAACTATTTATAGTCATGGTTTAGTACTGAAATGGGCCTGTATGAAGCTGGATCTGATGGATCTTTATCCTCTTTAAGTATTATAGCTACCATCGCTTTCTTCCAGGATGTTGGTATTTCTTCTCTTAAAATACTGTTAAACAAAACCTTCCAGATCATTAACAGTTGTTCCCTCCTAGCTTCCAAACTTCCACAGGAATACCATCTATTCCTGGGGACTTTCCAGTAGACTGGTTTATACATCACCATTTTTATCTCATCTCCTCCTATCCTGTTACAAATTCAGCTTCATCTACCACTAATATTGGCATATTTGATTCTTCCAAAAGCATTTCCATTTGTAGCTTTTCTTGATTTCCATATTTCTCTGCTTTATGCAGTCTTTCATAGAATTTCCAAAGTAATTCTAATACTGCTACAGGATCTCTTGTTATCTTCCTTGTCATAGACTCCCCTAAGCTTGGTTACAGCCCTTCTTACCTTCTGTTGCCTAAGTCACTGTGCCAAAAGTTTTTGTGCTCTTGAGTTACTATCAAAATCAGTTGCTTAACAATCTTTCTAAACTCATGCATATTACTGAGGTACTCCCTTATTTTTTGTTTAGCATTCTGCAGTTGCTCCTCTTCTTGTTATATGGGATACCCCCTATTTTGCAATACTTTAACATTTGTCAGTCCCTCTAAATAATTCTTATTATTTCTTAACCATCTCCCTTTCTTTCGTTTGTACTCTATTTTTAAACGCCACTTTAATTTTATCCCACTCCCTAGCTATATTTTCAGAAAAAAATTCTATCTCCTCTAATAGCTCCTGAATAATTTCCACTCCCCATTCCTTAAATTCCTCGATTTTCAACAGATAGGTGGGAAAGTGCCAGTGTCTTACTTTTATTTCCTTCCCCTTTTTTATTTTAGTTATTACTGTCGCATGATCTGAAATAGTTATTGGGTGTTATCAATATCTTCAATTAAATGCACATGTTCCTGTGAAATGTAAATTCTGTCTACCCTAGCCCAGTTTTTGTATCTTGGGGAATATGTAAATTCACTTCAAACTCCTAGTACTGAATTCACATCTTCCTTGCCAGATACTTTCATGAATTTCTTCAAAACTCTACCTGCCTTTGTTACATTTTACCTTCTGGGCCCCCAAGACACATCTTCACTGTTGCAGATCAAATTCCAGTCCCCACCTACCTATAAGTAATATTTCTTGCAGAATGCTGATCATTTCTCGCAGAATTTTCTTAAGTTCTATTATAGCAGTTTTTGGTGGAATATAAATACATGCCAGTGTAATTCTTCTACATTGCCAGTAGCCCCTTTGTACTACAAATCTGCCACTATTATGTTTTTATCCTCTCCTATCACTATTGGAGGTCCTCTTGCAATTAATCTAAGTACTCCTCTTTTCCTTTGCCCAAGGTATTCCACTGAATAACAATCCTGAAAACTTTTCTCTAACAAATTCACATGCTCAGTTCTTTCCAAATGTGTCTCCTGTAATATAGCTATTTGCACTATACCTTTTTAATATAGTTCACTACTCTTTCTTTTTTGTATTCATCCGTGAGACCATTCACGTTTAAAGACATTACAGAAAGCATCAGTTTCTTGAAAAGTTATTATTCCCATCTTTTATTTATTACAGTTTTGTAAAAAAAAGTTATGTACTCACCATAACGTTCCATCTGAGTAGTTAGACTTCATTTGTCATCAACCTGTGGGTCTTCGGATCCAATATGTCAGATTTACCAGCTTCTGATCCGAGCTCCAAGCTCCTCCCCTTACCCATAATACCCCTGCATGTCCTTCCTTCCCTTAGATCGAGTTTGCCATACCCTACATAAACCCAATGCAGAAAAAAAAACTTTCAATAACAAGATAAGCAGTAAACAGGAGAGCCATAACGACTTTCTCTCCTGTCTGCCAAAGCAGAAAAATAGCAAGAGAAGGTTGGGGGAAGGAGGCAGGGACGGTTGATGACAAATGAAGTCTAACTGCTCAGATGGAACGTTATGTTGAGTACATAACTTCTTTATCATAAGTAGTTAACTTCATTTGATCATCAAACTGTGGAACAGAGTCCTCAGCTACCAAAAACATTGGGTGGCCCTCATGGAAGGATATTCTGGAGCACCCCAGAGTCAAAGGATGCTCTCCCTCTAGAATCCATATGCAATTTAAAATGAGGAATGAAAGTGTGAGATGAGGACCAAGTAGCCACCAAACAAATATCGTCTAAGGACACTCTGGACCAAAAGGCAGCTGATGTAGCCTTGGACCTGGTAAAATGGGAGTGTACCCCACCTGGAAGAGACATACTGTTGTCTTTGTAAACCTGAAGAATGCAAAAAGAAATCCACTTGACAATAGTTTCCTTAAAATCTGGTTTGCCCAGAAAAGGTCTAGCAAAGGACACAAATAACTGGTCAGACGTGCGATAGGCCTTAGTCCTGTGTAAGTAGAAACAAAGTTGTCTATGCACATCTAACAAATGCAGTTTATATTACCCCTGTTCTAAAAATTTGGAAAGAAAACCGGCAAATTGATTGACTGATTGATATTTGTTTCTGAAGGATTAGTACAAAGTGAAACCCTGTCTTTATGAAAAATCATATATGGAGGTTTGACAGATAATGCCTGAAGTTCTGACACTCTCCTACCTGAGGTAATAGCCACTAGGAAAGCTGTCTTCCAGGACAAAAATTTCAAGTCCACAGAAGCAGCAGGCTCAAAAGGCAGTGCAACTAAAGCTTGCAAAACTAAGGTAAGGTCCCAAGGAGAAGTAGGGTCCTTAACCAGAGGTCTTAAAAGGATGGTACCTTTAAGAAAGGTTTTGCAGAGTCTGGCGGAAGCTAAACATGCCATGTTCTCATCTACATGGAAATTAGAAATGGCCACTAGTTGAAATTTCACTGTAGATGAGCTGGCACCTTGCTGGAAAATGTGCTCCAAGAACTCGAGGACCACTGGAACAGGAGCTGTAAAAGGATCTAAATTCCTCTGAGAAGCCCAAATAGAAAAACGCTTCCACTTACTACAGTAAACTTTTCTGGTAGAAGATTTATGAGCTGCCACCAGAATAGATTTGACCAGGTATCCTAACAATCAATGGAACTGGAGCAGCCAAGCTGTGAGGTTAAGACTGTCCAGGTCCGGATGAGGCACCTTCGAGGGGTGCGAAATAAGATCCGGTATCGGATCTAGGATCCAAGGAAGAACTACCAGATGAGCCCAAAGACAGGGAAACCAGATTTGGTGAGGTCAGAACGGGGCAATGAGGATGACTCTGCTCCCAACCGATGAGCCTTCTGGAGACACATTGTCATGAGAGGTAATGGGGAATAAGCGTAAAGGAGACCAGGAGGCCAAGCATGGACCAGAGCATCTCTGGGGGATTCCCTCTGTGGGGGGATCAGAGCAAAGAACTCACTGCACTTTGCGTTGAAGGAGATGTGAAGAGATCGCATCAAGGCTGACCCCACTCGAAGAAGATCTGCTCCGCTACAGAAGGATTCAGAGACCACTTGTAAGGCATTAGGATAGTCCTGCTCAACTTGTCTGCCAGTTTGCTGGATCGACCCGGAATGTGCGTTGCTACCAGAAAATGGATGGTGGAGATCGCTCATTCTCACACTCTCATGGCCTCATGACAATGGGGGTAAGATTTGGATCCCCCCTGTTTGTTGATGTACCAGACCACTGGCATATTGTCTGTCTGAATTGCAATAGTTCCCACAGGAAGAAAGGCATGAAGGGCCTGCAACGCTAATAAGACTGCCCTCATCTCTAGAACACTGATATGCAGTTTGGTGTTGTTCAGGGACCAAGTACCTTGGACTGTCCTGTCCAAGCAATGTCCCCACCCTAGCCTGAAGGCGTCTGTGCTCACCTTGGCTTGGGAAGGCGCTGTGATAAATGACCATTCCTCTATTATGTCGGGGGAGTGTAGCCACCAGAGGAGGGACTTCCTGCATGCGCTGCTAATGTGAATAGGATGCATCAATGGCAGACTCAATAAGGACCATTGGACTGCCAGGGTCCAATGCAAAACCCACATATGAAGATGAGCACAGGAAAGAAGAGTAATGGTGGCTGCCATGGAACCCAGGGCTCATAAAACAACCTCAGCTAGAGGAAGATGAGACTGAAGGATCATGAGTACATGAAATTGTAAGTTCTGGACCCTCTCTGGAGTCCGAAAGACCTTGGTTTGTAATGTGTCGCTTCTCGGCCCTATATAATCTAAGACCTGAATAGGGTCCAGAGAAGACTTGGATATGTTGATTGTAATGCCCAGCGAGTCTGACAACTTCCAGAAATAGTCTCTGACTTGACAAAGTAGATGGCTGGTGGGAGTGGCAAGGAGCCAATCGTCCAGGTATGGGTAGACCTGTATGCCCTGAAGCCTCAGGTGAAATGCTACTGCTGCCATGACCTTGGTGAACACCCTGCGGGCTGTGGTGAGACTGAAGGGTAGATCCCGGAATTGGCAGTGATCGGCCCCAAGCCAAAAGCGGAGGAATCTCCTGGAGCACCTGTGGATCTTTATGTGATAGTATGCATCCTGGAGGTCTATTGAGCACATCTGGTCGTTTTCCTGCAGATAAGGCAGGATGGATTGCAGAGTGGCCATTTGGAACTTCTCTTTGGCAATTGACAGGTTTAGAGTGGAAAGGTCCAGAATAGGCCTCAAGTCTCCCATCTTTTTTGGCACCAAAAAGAACCTGGAATAAATGCCTGATCTGGACTGATCTGGGGGGACAGGCTGAATGACCCTTTTGTTTAGCAGCTTTTCTACTTTGAGCGCTCCATCCTGCCTTTGCGCAGGTGGAATGTCCAGGCGGTGTTTTGGGGGAGAGGGAGGAGTTGCAAAGAGAATTGCGTGACCTCTGGATATTATTTGAAGCACCCAACGGTCTGTTGATATGGTCTCCCATGCCAAGAGGTGCGTCAAAAGATATCCCCCGACTGCCTCCAGAGCAGAGCAGTTGGGCAATCCTTCATGTCTGTCCGAGAACGGTTCTCAAGACCTGAAAGTCTTCGGACCCCCTCCCCCCCGCCTCTGGGCCGGTGTCTGTTTTTTCCCCCTCTGCCTCTATGGGAAAAGGAGTCCTGAGTGTCCCGGGAATACTGTGACTTCTGGAACCACATCTTCTTTTGCCACCACTGATTCCTGGAAAAGGATCTTTGGGGGTTAGAGAAGCAGATCTTGATGACAGAGTCTTCCCGTCCTTCTCATGCTGGACTAATGTCTCACGAACTGTCTTCCCAAAAAAGGAAGATCGGTCATAAGGGGCATTCACAAAAGACACCTTAAAGTGTTCTGTGAAGTTACATAGCCTAAGCCAGGTGTGCCACCTCACGGCAACACCAGCCTGGCTGCCCATGCTGCTCCTTCAGTAGCATGTGAGAGGAGGCGCATGGACATATTGGTAACTGCTTTAAGAGTGGCCATTCATGCAGAGAATGTGCGCTCATCCTCTGGTGACATGGACTCTGAGGGCGACTCAGTGTATTCCTTGATCAGGTCACGCTGTAGTCTGGTAACATGGGCCAAATAATTCAGTGCCCCTTATAGAAAAGGTGGCTGAAGCATATGTCTGCTTTCCCAGAAGGTCCATCGTCCTGGACTCTTGGTCAGGGGGATGGACCGTAGAACTTTCCTGGGCTGGTTCCTTCTTAGTGGCAGCCACTACCACCATGGCATCCACTGGGGACCCCTTGTTCCAACTTGGCCTATCAACTGGAGGGCTCAAGATTTTATCAGGATGTTTGGGAAATGGCTCCATGGTATCCAGCTCCTTCCATGCCCTGGTGGTAATAAGGTCCACATAAGGATCAGCAGGGGGGCCGTACCCAAGAGGTAGATGGGCCCGTGTCGAAGGCCTCCAGAAATACCGACTCATCCGAGGAAGGCTTGGGGGTGGACCAACTCCCGCTGGTGCAGGATTTCCATGATGTCTCGAAAAGAGACATCCTCGGGGGGATCTGGGGGAACTTTCCCCTTCCTCCAAATCGGTATCCTCTGTGAGGGACACGGGGGAGTCCAGGTGCCTCTTTTTACACATCCATTTGTAAGGAACCTCTTCAGTGGGAGTCTCTGGAGAGGACTCACAAATAACCTGTTGTTCCTCAGGGGGAACAGTCTGGGGCACCTCCAGCACAGGCTGTAGCTGTATGGGCAAAAAGAAGTTGCTCTCCCCAGGTCTGACGTGGGGATCTGAGCTGAACCTGACAGAGCTGAGATACCGAGGGGAAGGCCTTGACCCAACAAAGTCGGAGCCAGAGGAGAAAGTCCCAACTCCTCGGATCCGATGCCCAGGCTATGGCTCCGAGAGCAGCTCGGGTCCGACACACTCAAGGAAATGGTTGGCATCATTGTAACAGGCACCATCGGTGCCGACCCCCAACTCGGAAATCTGCCATATCAAAGAACTCCGATACCAGTGGTAGGACCGGGGAAGGAGAAATTGGGGCGAAAAAATTACAGTTGTGTACACGTACCATAAATGTGGATGTTCAATTGTATTCACTGTTGCAGTCATCACACTTGGGTTATCTGTCTGCAGGTAGCCCTCATTTGGCCCGAATACCAGAGACTTGGTATTTCTGCATCGGATGCTGTCGCTTCTTCCATGACATCAGGTTGTCAGGGGTATAAAAACAGGCAGCAGACACCATTACATCAGTTTTTCTTGCCCCAAATGTTAGGAGCCCCCAAATAGGGAGCTAGTATATGGTGGGAAAACACCTCCAGTAAAAAGTAAATACCAATACCAGTAGGAATAGCCATAGAGAGGAGAGATAAAGAGATAGAGAAAACAAGGGGGCTGGAGGGAGAGAAACCAGGACTTCAACAGTGAATACACTCGAACATCTACATTTATGGTAAGTGTACACAACTGAACTACGTTCTTCATGTTTCACTGTTGCAGCCATCACAGTTCATTCCCAAAGCTGAGGAAGGGTGGAGGCAGTCAAGAAGAGTTAGGGGTGGCTACTAGGCCTTGCAAGACTGCTGTAGCAAATCCTACCCTGGATTTGGAAAAGATAGGCAGGTGGTAATGCTTGGTGAAGATGTGTACAGAATTCCAGGTAGCAGCCTCTAGTATGTCCCTTGTAGGGACTCCCCTGAGAAATGCTGTAGAGGCAGATGTAGCTCTAGTGGAATGTGTTCTGACCCCCTGAGGGTTTGGTTTTCCATGGTGCTTGTAGCAGAAATGGATGCAGTGTGCTATCCATTTGGAAATGGTTTGTTTTGAAATGGCCTTGCCCTCTGCCCCTGTTGCAAAGCTGACTAGCAGCTGGTCAGATTTTCTGAAAGGCTTAGTCCTATCAAGGTAGAACCTGAGCTGTCTGTGCACATCCAAAGAGTGCAGGATCCTTTCCATCAGTACTTGTAAGTCAGACACTCTTCTAGCTGAAGTGATGGCTAGAAGCAAGGTTGTTTCCCAAGAGAGGAATTTTAACTCTGCTAAAGCAGCAGGTTCAAGTTAAGGTCCCAAGCAGGGTGGGTGCTCTCCTTGTTGGCCTTAAGTTGTTTGCCCCTCTCAGGACCTTTTTGATGATGAGAGGGTGAGAGAATAGAAGTGGCTCCGTATTGTAATGAGCCGAAATGGCAGAGGCATGGATCTTAATTGAGGAGAAGTTTAGGCCTCTGTGGAGTAGTTCTGCTAGGTAATCCAGGAATAGAGGTAAGGTGGGCAGCCCTGCATCCTTTCCTTTAGACTGAATCCAAGAACAATACCTTTTCCACTTTTCAGCATAGGATTTCCTAGTACTGGGCCTTCTGGCTTCAAGGATGACATCCAGCACCTGCTTGCTTAGGGTTGCTGGTGGGGTATTTAAGGAATAAGCCAGGCTGCAAAATTGAGGGTTTGCAATTGTGGATGCAAAATCTGTCCCTCCTGCTGAGAAAACAGGGCTGGGGTCTGGTGTAGGTGCCAGGGTGGCACCGCTGTCAGGATGAGCAGGAGTGGGTACCAGTGCTGGCATGGGCTATCAGAATTGTCTTTGGCCTGTCTTGTTTTATCTTGAGTAATGCTCTTGAGATAAGGGGCAGAGGAGGAAAGGCATAGATTGAGAGGTTTTCCCATTGAAAGGATAGGGCATCCATCTTCCAGGCCCTGCTGTGAGGGTTCCTGGTGCAGAATTTGCTTAACTGGTGGCTGTCGGGGGAGGCAATGAGATCCACCTCTGGGGTCCCATATTTCTGGATCAGAAGGGTGAAGGTGCTGGGCTCCAATTTCCACTCGTGTGGGTCTAGGATATTTCTGTTTAAGTTACCTGCCAGGGAATTTTGTGAATTGAGCTTGTACATGAACTTGGTTGTCCAAGGCCGTGTTCCACAGGGCCATGGCTAACCTGCAGAGTGGGTAAGAATGGGTTCCCCCCACTTGTTGGTGTACCACATAACTGTGGTGTTGTCTTTTTTCATCAGCAGCTGTCCTGGAAAGAGTAGGTATCTGAAAGATGTCAGGGCATTCTGTACAGCTAGCATTTTTGATTGATGTGCAGGAGAATTTGCCTTGGGCTGCAGTGGCCCTGAATACATTTGCCTGTCATGTGAGCCCCCCATGCATAATCTGATGCATCTGTGGTTAGGGTCTGGGTGGTGTGGGGTTGAGTAAAATGCAGTTCCTTGTTGTGGTTGCATGCTTCTGCCCACTAAAGGAACTCTGTCCTTAGACAAGGTATGATAGAAATGACTGTTTCCAGGTCCTGAGAATGCTGGCACCAAAGACTTAAGTACCACTGAAGTTTCCTCATATGCAGTCTTGCATATGGATTTAGCAGAATACACAAGGCCATGAACCTTAGGGCTTGCAGTATTTTTCTTGCAGATAGCTGGGTTCTGGTGGCCATTTGTTTGAAGTAGTCTGTCAGATAGACCTGTTTTTCTTAAGTGAGGAATGCCATCTGGGAAGTTGTGGCCAAGCTTGCTCCCAGGAATACAATCTTCTGACTGGGTACCAGTTGTGATTTCTTTTCATTGATGGTGTACCCCAATGAAGTTAAAAAGCTTTTTACAAATGTCAGGTGCTGAAGCAGCAACTCCCAACTGTTCGCCTCAGGCAGTCCAAGAACGGGTAAAATTTGGATATTTCTCTGTCTGCAGTGTGCAATGGCTGGACCCAGGCATTTTGTGAATACCCTGGGTACAGCAGATAAGCCAAAGGGAAGTGCAGAAAACTGATAATGCATAGACCCTGTCCTGAAAGATAGATATTTTCTGCATGACCCCCTTATGGGGATATGCAGATAGGCTTCTTTTAAGTCTAGGGTGACTAACCAGGCATCCTTGCCTAACATAGGGAGAAGCTGTTGTAGGGCAAGCATTTTGAATTTTGGTACCACCAGGAAGGTGCTGAAAATTGAAAGATCCAGGATTGGGTGCCAAGAGCCCTCTTTCCTGGATACCAAGAATAGTCTGGAGTCTAATCCTTGGCCTCTCTGTTCTACTGGAACAGGCTGAACAGCTCAGATACTGAGCAGGGAAAATACTTGGTTTTGAGCCTCTTCCCACTGGTTTGGGGGAAGGTCTGGAAACCCGCTTGGGGTTGGCAGTGAATGGAAATAAAATTTGCACCCCTGGGTTACAATGTTGAGGATCCATCGGTACTGAGTGGTGGACATCCAGTTTTTTGCACAAAAGGCAAGTTTTCCTCCTAGATGCACAATCTGGAAAAATTACCACTTTTTGTTTAATAAGTTCCATAATATGTTGCTGGTATTTCAGCATGTGAAACTGGCAATTCAATGCTCTGACAGCAAGAGTTGCAGAGGTATATACCTTTTTACCCCATCTGTCCAAAGCTCTGGAATCCCTGTCCGAAGGGATAGGATTTTTTGCTGTAGTAGCCTTAATACCTTTACGTCCCTGCGAAATGATCTCTGGATCAGCAGTAGGATTCTTGAAAAGAAACTTGTGAGAATCAGGTACTCTGTAGTACCTGTCTGGTTTCCTAGGGGATGGAGGTAAAGTGTCTGGAGTAAGACTGGATTCCATGAAATCATCATCCACAACATCCAGGACAGGGGGTATAGCTAAGAATTTATTTTTTGTGGCATGGGTGCCTGTGCTAGTGCTTTGGTTGTCGGTTTTCTAGGCGTAGTGTGTACTCTGGGCCTAAGAAACTCGGTAGTTTTGGTTAAAAAAGAAGTCGTCGGTTTGATTTGAACATCGGTAGGATGGAGATGTTCAAGTGTATTCACTATTGCAGTCATCACATTTGGGTTACCTGCCTACAGGTAGCCCTCAGCTGGCCTGAATACCAGAGTCTTCGGATTTCTGCTTCAGATGCTTCTTCCTTGACGTCAGGTCATTAGGCATATAAAACATGCAGCCGACGCCATTACATCAAGTTTTTCTTGCCCCAGATGTCAGATGCCCCCACAATAGGAAGCAATTAAATGGTATGGTAAACCCCCATCAAAAAGCAAATACACAAAAAAAAAAAAAAAATAAACATACCAAATAGAAGTAAAGGTAGAGCCAAGAGAAGTCAGGGGGCTGGAGGGAGGGTAACCAGGACTGCAACAGTGAATCCACTCGAACATCTACATTTATGGTAAGTGTACACAACTGTAATATGTTCTTCATGTTTCACTGTTGCAGTCATCACATTTGGGTTGATTCCCAAAGCTAAGGAAGGGAGGAGGAAGTTAAAGAGCATTCGGGCCAGCTATTAAGCCCTGCAAGACTGCAGTGGCAAATCCAGCTCTGGATTTAGAAAAGATAGGCATGTGGTAATGCTTGGTGAAGGTATGTACAGAGCTCCAGGTAGCAGCTTCTAGGATGCCCCTGGTAGGGACTCCTCTGAGAAATGTCACAGAGGTAGATGCAGCCCTGGTAGAATGTGATCTTATCCCCTGTGGGGTAGGTTTTCCATGGTGCTTGTAGTAGAAATTAATGCAATGGGCTATCCATTTGGAAATGGCTTGCTTTAAAATGGCCTTCCCCTCTGCCCCTGCAGCAAAGCTAACTAGCAGCTTTTCAGATTTTCTGATAGGCTTAGTACTGTCCAAACAGAATCAAAGTTGTCTGTGCACATCCAGGGAGCGCAGTATTTGTTTCCCTTTGTTTTTTGGATTAGGGAAAAAGTAGGCAAATGAATGGACTGATTTTGGGCCACAGTAGACACGACCTTGGGCATAAAGGAAGGATTAATCCTGAGCAAAACCCTGTCCGCATGGAAGATAATGAAGGGTTCCACTGCCATGAGGGCCTGTAATTCAGACACTCTTCTGGCTGAAGTGATGGCTAGAAGGAAGGCTGTTTTCCAAGAAAGGAATTTCAACTCTGTTGTAGCAGCTGGCTCAATAGGGGGAAGAGTGAGCTTTTGCAATAAAAGTTAAGGTCCCAGGCTGGAGTGGGAGCTCTCCTGGGGGGGGGGGTCTTAAATTTTTGGCCCCTCTAAAGAATTGCTTTAGCAAGGGGTGAGAGAAGAGGGGTGGCTCAGTATTATAATGTGCTGAAATGGCAGAGGCATGAATTTTAATTGACGAGAAGGATAGGCCCTTGTGGAGCACTTCTATTAAGTACTGTAGAATATGGGGTAAGCTGGGCACCATTGTGCCCATCCCCTGAGCCTGGCTCCAGGAACAGTATCTTTTCCTCTTTTCAGCATAGGATTTTCTATTACTAGACCTTCTTGCCTCCAGAATGACATACAGTACTTGCTTACTGAGGGATGCTAGAGGAGAGCTCAAGGAATTAGCCAGGCTGCAAGGTTCAGGGTTTGAAGCTGAGGGTGCAGAATCTGGCCCGCCTGCTGGGACAGCAGGGAAGGGGTCTGAGGCAGGTGCCATGGTTGTAGCAGTGTCATACTGCACAAGAGGGGGTACCAGTGCTGGTGTGGCCAGTCTGGTGCAATCAGTACTGTCCTTGGCTTGTCCTGTTTGATCTTTAGTAGAACCGTCGAGAGGAGAGGCAGAGGTGGAAAGGCATAAACCAAGAGGCTTTCCCAGGTAAAGGACAGGGCATCCACTTTCCAAGCTTGACTGTGGGGAGTTCTTGTGCAGAATTTGTCCAATTGGTAGTTCTGATGGGAGGCAAACAGGTCTACCTCTGGAGTCCTCCATTTGTTCCTCAAGAGGTCGAATATTTTGGGGTTCTAGTTTCCATTGGTGTGGGTCCATCAAATTTCTGCTTAAGTCATCTGCCAGTGAATTGTGCTTGCAGCTGTACTTGGTAGATCAAGGCCGTCTCTCACACAGCCATGGCTAGTCTGCCGAGAGGGTATGAGTGGGTTCCCCTCTACTTGTTTATGTACCACATAACTGTGGTGTTGTCTGTCTTTACCAATAGTGGTCCTGGAAGAATATGGTCTTTGAAGGCTGTCAGGGAATTCTGTACAGCTAACATTTCTTTTTGGTTGATATGCAGCTGCATCTGTCTCGGGTTCCATTTGGCCTGAATGCACTGCCCTGCCATGTGAGCCCCCCATGCATAGTCTGACGCCTCTGTTGTTAGGGTTTGGGTGGCAGGGGGTAGAGTGAAAGGGAGCCCCTTGCTGTGGTTGCAGGCCTCTGCCCACCAAAGGAACTCTGTCTTTATACAAGGAATGATAGCAATCATTGATTCCAGGTCCTGAGAATGTTGACAATATAGGCTTTTGAGATACCATTGTAGTTTCCTCATATGCAGTCTTGCATATGGAATTAGTAGAATGCAAGAGGCCATGAACCCCAGGACTTGCAGAATTTTCCTTGCAGACAGCTGGGTCTTTGTGGCCAATAGTTTGAAGTAGGTTGTCAAATACACTTGTTTCTCTGGAGTGAGGAAAGCCATCGGGGAAGTTGTGTTCAAGCTTGCTCCCAGGAATACAATTTGTTGACAGGGTACTAGGTGAGATTTCTTTTCGTTTATGGTGTACCCCAGAGAGGTAAGAACTTTCTTTACGAATGCCAGATGTTTTAATAGCAAGTCCTGGCTTTCTACCTGAATCTGACAATCGTCCAAGTATGGGTATATTTGAATTTTTCTCTGCCTGCAAAATGCAATGGCTGGAGCTAGACACTTTGTGAATACCCTGGGCGCAGTAGATAAGCCAAAGGGAAGTGCAGAGAACTGATAGTACCTGGAGCCTGCCCTGAAGCGGAGGTATTTCCTGCAAGATTCCCTTATTGGAATGTGCAGGTAAGCTTCCTTTAAGTCTAAGGTTGCCAACCAGGCATCTTTGCCTAGCATAGGAAGCAGCCGTTGAAGTGTTAGCATTTTGAATTTTGGGATTACCAAAAAGGTGTTTAGAATAGAGAGGTCCAGGACAGGACACCAGGAGCTGTCTTTTCTGGGTACCAGGAAAAGTTTTGAATAAAAACCTTGTCCCCTTTCTTCTGCTGGGACAGGTTAAATAGACCTGATACTTAGACGAGAGAGAGAGAACCTGCTGTTGGGCCTCTGCCCCCTGATTTGGGGGTAGGTCTGGCCAACCATTTGAGATTGGTAGGGTGTGGAAGTGGAATCTGTATCCATGGGAAACTATATTCAAAACCCATTTGTCCTGGGTAATGAGTTCCCAGTTTTTTGCATGCAGGATGAGCTTTCCTCCTAAGGGAGCAGGAAGTTGAGCAGGACTTGGAAGGGTTAAGGTTAAGTCACTGTGTCATTTTTCCATAGGGGGGTGCCTTATTATTCCCTCCTTTTGGAAGTGGGAGCCCCCAACTGCTTAGGCCTGTGCATAGCCTGAGACTGTAACCTAGGTGGTCTGCTGTTCCTGGGTTTGGACTGAGAAGGCCTGGAAGAGACTGGAAAAGACCAATTCTTTGAAGGCCAATGCCTACTAAATCTGGGAGGTTGTACGTGCAGGAAATATTTAACAGTTTGCATAGATTTAGCTTTTTCCTCCATCTTTTTGAGGACTTCTGCTTTGTTGCCATACAGGTAGCCTTAGTTTAAGGCAGCATCCAGTAATTTAGCTTTAACAAGATCTGGCAAGTTTTGCTCCTTAAGTCAAGCATGCCTTCTAAGTACAGACCCAGTGACAGCAGCCCTGCAAGATGCTTCTAAAGAGTCAAAACCACATTGCAAAGTATGTTTACCAACTTGTTCTGCAGAATGTATTAAATCCTGTAATTTTTGTGTTCAGCACAGTCAGGAATCAACATCATTTTCTGTTTACGTAGTCCCATAATATGCTGCTGGTACCTTAACATATGAAATTGGCAATTTAAATCCCCAATGGCCAAAGTAGCAGAAGTGTATACATTCTTACCTCATCTGTCCAAGGCTCTAGAATCTCTATCAGAAGGGGTAGGATTTTTGGCAGCAGTAGCCTTAATGCACTTTGGTCCTTGGGAAATGGTCTCTGGATCCGCAGTAGAATTCTTGAAGAGGAACTTGAGAGTCAGGTACTCTGTAATACCGGTCAGGTTTTCTGGGAGCTGGAGGTAAAGTATCTGGGGAAAGGCTAGATTCCAAGAAAGCATCATCTACAATGTCCAAAACAGGAGGGATAGCTAAAGGCCTGTGTTGATGAAGGAGTAAGAATTCCCTAAGCCTCTTTTTGGAGTCAGAGTAATCCTGGCTTTCCCAGCAGAAATGCTCCCTAAGAGTGTACAAGGTTTCACCAAAAGAAAAATCTTCTGGAGGGGAAGCAGAGGGAATGGAATCCTCTGCATCAGAATCCTCATAAGTAGATAAGGGAAAATCCTGGAAATCAGAAGAAATGGAAATATCAGATTACTGATCAGAAGAATCAGAAGGAAAATCAGTTCTAGGTCTCTTAGAGGGGGAAGGCTGGCTTTCCCTAATTAAGGTAATAAGGTCTTCAGCCATTCTAAGCATTTGTTTTTGAGGCATATGGGCCTGACCATGCAGTTTGGATGTCAGTTTTCTAGGCGTGGTGCGAGTTTTAGGCCAGGATGAAGAAGATGGTGTTAGTTTAAAATGCAAGTCTGTAGGCCTGAATACACCCTCAGAAGCCGGTTCCTGCACAGTGGCTCCGGACCCATCCAAGGTAGAGACATCCACAGGTTCCATATTGAAGAAGCATCTCGTGGCATACTGGACTCTGAATGGGTCTCAGTAGAGGCCTGCGAATCTGAAGTAGCAGGTATCAGGGGCTATGAAGGTGCCTCACTGAGTACCGGTGGACTGGCGACTATCTTAACGTAAGCATCGTCGGCAGTTTTGAACCTATGCGGTCTGTCTCTGTCTTTATCATTACTTTTTTTGGAAGATTGGTAATTGGATGGCTTACTGAAGCCATTTTGGAGTACTGATACCGAGTACCAAAATAATTTGCTGCAAATATAGCCTGACGATGAATAGTTCAGGGGTTGAACAAGGCACAAAACCGACAGCAAGGGACGTTGTGGTCTGGGCCTAAGCAGGGGATGCAGTACGAATGAAAATCTTTATGAGGCATTTGCTTTCCACAGGTAAGACAATTGTTAACTTTTACTGACATCGGTTGGAGCAAGAAAATAGATCCCCAACGGGGTACTTATCTATTTTTTTTGTTGAAGACTTCGGTTCTGAAACTTGAAAATGAAAATTTCTGGAGTCTGTCGACCGGCACTTGTGAACTGCTTCTGCTTCGGGCACTGCACGGCAAGAAAGACTGATGTAATGGTGTCAGCTGCATGTTTTATACCCCTTGATGACCTGACGTTATGGAAGAAGAGACAGCATCCGACACAGGAATCCAAGACTCTGGTATTCAGGCCAGCTGAGGTCTACCTGCAGGCAGATAACCCAAATGTGATGACTACAACAGTGAAACACGAAGAACATCATGCACTATATAAATGCATTTGCACTTGTTAGCTGACAGAAACACAGTGTGTGGAAAAAAGGCTTGTGTCAGGAGACAGCAACAGTGGTGTTCGGGAGAAGTGCACAGGGAAAGGGTATGCCATCCTGCATAACTGGCATACTGGTCCTCTCTCTACCACCTAATTCTCACCAGGGAATAGATGGCTGACTGTGCAGGAATGAATGGGCCATATGGCTCTCACCTATGAATGGAATGAGAGGTTGCAGGTACAGTAGTCAATGTGAGAGGTCATATGGGGAGCAGAAAAAAATTCCACTGAAATGGATGGTTCTGCTGAGGAATGTTGAACTACATAATGTGGTTAGCAAGACCAAGACTAGAACCCACTGATTCCTGCAAATGATCTTCAGCCAGGAGTGAACTTGGAGAATGATGCCCCATTCAGAAAAGGCAATCCCAAACGCCATGGGAAATTTCGAAAACAGGAAGAAGAACCGTAGTTATAACACTTTAATCATATCAAACATCCAGAAACTAAGCACTTTCACCATACAATGGCTTCCTCAGAGTTAAAGGAGGGGTACATAAAAAACAATTTATATTTAATGACATCACAAATTCAAACTGACAATTGATTAATTAATACAAATTCTTAAAGCCACAATGTTAAAAACACTCATAATAAACTTTAAGGTATTTTAAAATACTGACTTTCAAATCCTACATAAATTCTAACTAAACAAATAACATACACAAATATATATTAATAATAGTGCACTCATTGAATAAACATATACATTACTGTAAAAATATTAAATGTAATAATAAATATACATATACGTATTAGAGGAACTTTTATGTCACTATTGAAATGCATGCCTCACAAATAATAAACTTAAATATAAAAACTTTACTCGGTTTGAATTTGTGATGTCATTATATATAAACTGTTTTTTATGTACTCCTCCTATAACTCTGAGGAAGCCATTGTATGGTGAAAGCGCTTAGTTTCTGGAGGTTTGATGTGATTAAAGTGTTATAACTACGGTTCTTCTTCCTGTTTTCGGAATTTTCTTTTATTGTTACTAGTTTTGATCCCTTTGGGATTAGTCTTGTTTAATTGTTTATTTCCGAAACAGGACGTTGTCATCTGTGTTTTTTATATTGTTTGTGTACAGCACGTGCATTTAATGTTCACTTTGGTTGAGTTAAGGCTATGGAGGTGGTTGTTGCTGAACTTACCTCCTCAGTAAGGAAATTGACAGCACTTTTGGTTGACCGAGGAATTGGAGCAACACCACGCGTTGACTTGACAGATTCGCAAGAGGAGCTTTTTACGCTACATCCAGTTCCAGATTTAGATAGATGAGATTCGGAGGCAGATATACCACCAGCACAACAAGGTAACATTAACGACTGGCTGCAACCCCCATGTTTTGATTTTTCAGACTTGAATAAGGAGAGGAACAGTGGGGAAAGTGAAACGCCAACTTTGTCAAGACAAATAGATTGTTTTGGGGATCTATGTCGTAAATATCGTGGATTACAAATTGACAACGCCTTTCTTACTAAGTCGCTAACCCTGAAGCAAGTTCCCAAAGGCCTAAGGATTTGGAAGTTACCTATGGGTATAGACAGAGGATCGACCGCATACAAACTTGTGGACTTGTTCAATAAAACAGGTTTGGAAATGTGTGACATTATTATTAAAAATAATCAAAACAAATTAGTCAGTTTAGAAAAAGAGATATTGTCAGCAAATGAAAAAATTGTAAAAGATTTACTGTTTTCTCAACAAGTAACAAAATATCATTCAGTACTTCAGAATGTTAAAAGCTTTGTTGGTAAAAATGTTAAAATTAAAAGTAAAAAATTACAAAGAGATTCCGACGATTACAAAAACAATCAGACTTGTACACAAGTGGAAAGCCGGTCGGTTAATAGTACTGTAAGGGACAGAAATCAGACGGGGGTGATACTTCTGGGACTGTTGTTAATATTAATCACAATGGGAGAGTGAATTCCTTTAACCAACATGACAATCGAGGTTTTCCACGGGGGACGCCCCAGGTGAGGAGATCGCAACGCCTTATAGACAAAAGAAATGGCGAAGATTTCAACCACATTGGAAAAATTACCAACAAAATCAAAAACCATGGACAAACAACAGGAGAGGACATTAATATTAGATGTGGTTGAAAGTTCTAACACAGTAGAAACTGGTCAACAAGATCTTAGCAAAGTATATGTTGAATGTGATTTTAATGTAGATGATTTTTTAAACGGTTTTGTTGCTGATATAAATGCCTCCGAAACTTGTGTGTTATACCAAAAGGAAGGTTTTTCTACTGATAGTTATAGTGCACTGGTAATAAATGAGGTACATCATGACCTATTGTCAAAAGGTTTCACCTTTGTCCCTGCTTTTTATTTGGATTTTTTTGTGAATTTTAAAATGTTTACTAGACAACTCAGTTTAACCTTATATTTCAGTGAAAGGGGTGGAGTTAATAACAGCAATTATTTGGCTGACAGAGTCCCTCAATTAACAAGAAGAAAGAGTACATTTATACCCCCAGTTTTTAAAGAAGTTATGATTTTTGAAACCTTGTGTATTAATGAGATTAGAAAGGGTCTACACAGTGTAGGTAGACTTTGTGAACATGATAATTTGAATGAAAGGGAGAGGAAAATGTTGTACAACTTAGCCAATAATAAAGATGTAAGAATAATGAAGCCCGACAAAGGTGGGGGGGTGGTTATCCCAATTGCACTATGTGGCCAAGATGTATGCTATTTTGAGTGATTGTACAACCTATCAGAGAGCCTCAAAAATGAAATGAATATAGCCTACCACATAATAGATTTATTTTTATTGGATGCATTATTCCAGGGGGCTATTAATGAAGAAGCATATACTTTTTTTTAGAGTTGAATACCCAGTCACACCTATTTTATTTGGTATACCTAAGGTCCACAAGAATATGAGAGATCCACCTTTTAGACCTATTGTTGCTGCCAGGGGTCTAAGACAGAACCTCTGGCAGCCTTTGTGGACAAAGGTATACAACAGGTTGTGGCAGGGAAGGATCATATTCTTAGGGATCCCCGGCATTGTTTAATAGGTTGAGTAACATAACTGATTTAACAAATGTTTCTTTTTTACGGTTGACGTAATAAACCTATTCTCAGTAATCCCACATATAAAGGGGATAGATTATTTCAGGGAAAGTCTATTAAAAAGTAAGAAATTGGATGGGGAAAAAATTAACCTCCTGGCATCATTGATGGAATTGATTTTAAATAGTAATTATTTGAGTTTTGAGGGGGAAATCTTTTACCAGTTATCTGGGGTGGCCATGGGTGCAAAGTGTGCCCCAGGCTTTGCTAACCTTGTTTTGTTACACTGGGAAGAACTTTTTGTTTTTGAGTCTAAGTTTAAACAAAATATTCTCCTATATACTCGTTTTTTGGACGATATACTTATTTTGTGGAAGGGAAGTGAAAGTGAAGCTAAAGAATTTGTTTTATATTTAAACTCCACCACCAATTTTTTAAGATTTACAAGTACTTGGAATGCAGAAGAAAATGAATTTTTAGATATACATTTGGTTAAAACACATGAAGGATTACAAAGTAATGTTTTTAGAAAGAAAACTTACAGTAACTCACTATTGCACTAACAGAGTGCTCATCCATACTCACAATGTAAAAGTATTATTAAAGGGCAGATGGTTAGGATTTCTCATTTAGTGAGTGAAGATGACATATTTGAGAAGGAAATATACACCCTGATAGGCATGTTTCTAGCTAGGAGTTACCCTTTTAAAATGGTTGTTGAAAATAAGGAAAAAAATTTTTATTGAAAAGGAATACTCATTTCCCACCTATTTTAAAGGGCAGCACAATGTTAGATAAGGGTGAGATAACTACATTCAAAAGGGATTCATTGACTTTGAAATTTGATTACCAAACTCCACTTATTATTGAGACTGTAAAAAGAATTTGGGATTCTAGTTTTGATGTCAACATGAAAGATAAATTAGGTGTCGCCCTTAATTTTGTTTTTAGTAGAGGTAAGAATATTCTTGAACAATCACCTGCACGGTTTAACCATTCTAAAATGTATAAATGTGGTTCATGTAGAATGTGTAGATATATTAATGAGGGACCATATGTGGTGGTCAGTGGTTTTAATAGGATAATTCCATGCCCAGGCAGATGCTATTGTAACACTAGCATGGTAGTATATGTGGCTACCTGCAGCACCTGCCTGGGCTTTTATGTAGGGATGACCACAAGGAAACTTAAGGAGAGAATGGTCGAACATGTTAGGGCAATAAGGAATAAGGAAACAACAAATGCCTTATACACACACAGTACATCATGCCCTAATTTTAAAAATTTTGTTACAGATAGGGTAAAGATATATGATGGGGGGGGTGACATCAAGTTAAAAGTAGAAGTGCTTGAAGCTAAGTGGCAAATTAAGCTTAATGCCACTAATGCTCCAGGACTTTATACCCCTTTTTGAAAGAAAGAAGTTATTTGATTTAAAATACTTTTTCGATTATAAACATATAAAAATATGAAGTTTTTATAATGTTTTTATATTTAAGTTTATTATTTGTGAAACATACGTTTCAATAGGGACATAAAAGTACTTCTAATAATACGTATATGTATATTTATTATTACTTTTAATATTTTTACATTAATCTATATTTTTATTTATTCAATGAGTGCACTATTTATTATTAATATACATTTGTACATTTTATTTGTTTAGGTAGAATTTATGTAGGATTTGAAAGTCAATATTTTAAAATACCTTAAAGTTTATTATGAGTGTTTTTAATATTGTGGCTTTAAGAGTTTGTATTAATTAATCAATTGTCAGTTTGAATTTGTGATGTCATTATATATAAATTGTTTTTTATGTACTCCTCCTTTAACTCTGAGGAAGCCATTGTATGGTGAAAGCTCTTAGTTTCTGGAGGTTTGATGTGATTAAAGTGTTATAACTACGGTTCTTCTTCCTGTTTTCGGAATTTTCTTTTATTGTTACTAGTTTTGATCCCTTTGGGATTAGTCTTATTTGTACCATGGGAAATTTGCAGCCTAGCTCAAGTGGTTTGAAAGCCTATTCCTCATTTTTCATGTATTAAATGGGACAGAGCCACAACCCAAATGGATTTTTTCAGTCTATGAGCTGGGTTAAGTGATATGCAGGGAGTCACACAATAGGTGAATGGAGGATGGGGAAATCAATCCCTTGACTATAGGAAGAAGCTTGTTAACAGCTGTTAAGAGTTGGGTTAGCCAGGCTTAGTACAGAAATACTGTAAACATCTGGATGGGTAGAAGGAGGTCATAAACGCCCTCCACTTCTATGGTGGAATGTTTCTTCTGTCAGAGTTCTTTTGTCAAGTACTAGACAGACAGACCAAAGAGCATCACCTACAAGAAATGGGAATCCAGAATGCTCTTCTTGAGCTCTTCCTTTAGGGAGGCCAAACTCAGCCATGTAATTCTTCACGAAGACAAGCCTGAGCATGCAGCCCTGGTCAAAGCTTCATCACAGTCAGAATAACAACATAAAATATGTTACTCTATTACGCTAGTAACATAAACAGTCACAAGAGATCCACTTTGAGCTCAGTTTCCAGAAGATCCTTGAGCTTTTGCACAATCTTCCTTGCTTAATGGAACTGGAGTGAAAGAGATGATATGAAAAGGTAATGGCCCTAAGCCTCACCTCAATGCAAGAACAAGTTTACCCAATGGGGTACTTAGCTTTAGTTGAAGACTTTGGTTCTGAAACTCGAAAATGAAAATTTCAGGAGTCGGCCAACTGGCACTTACGAACTGCTTCTGCTTCGGGCACCGCACGGCAAGAAAGACTGATGTAATGGTGTCGTCTGAATGCTTTATACCCCTAACTATCTGACTTCATGGAAGATGAGAAAGCAACTGACGCAGAACCCAAGACTTTGATAATCAGACCGACTGAGGGCTACTGCAAGCAGATAACCCAAATGTGATGACTGCAACAGTGAAACACGAAGAACATCTGCATTTTCTTGTTGCATGTGTCCTGAGTACTTGATTCCTTGAAGACTGTCAGGTCTCTGCTGCACTCAAAGAGTCTGTTCTCATGGAGATGCCCCAACTTAAATTTGGATTTGAGAAGAGGACCATCCTGATAGTCCTTTCTTGAAAATCTCTTCACAACCACCATATTTTTGATGTCAGGTAGGCCAGAATATTCTCTTTGTTTCACTTCTGTGAAATCTGGTTAGACTGCTGTTACTTGTGTTAGGTGTTAACATCATGTTCCTTCTCTATAGGCAAGGAATGTGTAGATTTTAACCTGGTAATTTGACTGTCACATGACATCTAGGCATGCAAGCACAAGACTAAGGATGACAGAAAACCTCAAGATCGGAAATGGATGAGTGACAAAAAAAATGCTGGCCTTAAGGGATGCAACCATTTATGTAATGGCCATGTCACATCAAAGTTGGTATCATTATGGGTGCAGATGTGTGGGATTTTACATAACAAAACTGCAGACCTGTGACTGGTGAAACAATTGTGCCTAAATTTGAACCATCAAGGACAGCCTTTGATGTTATACCCATTTATTCTTCTGCATAAGTTCCACACACTACTAATTATTCAGTTTAATTGTGGTACTACAAATAAAAGATGCTTTTCTCAACCAATACTCAAGCATATAGCAGATGTAAAAAAGTAATACATCATAATTCCAGCCCAACCCCTACAGGGTTTATGTACCTTATCCTTTAGTCGCACATACTTCATGTGCAAGCTGAATATAACTGCAGTTAGTGAAACAGGGCTTCTAGCACATTTCTATACCACATATAAGGGGCAATCTACAACTTATGAGGACAGAGGCAAAGCTATGGAAGGAGTAATGTAACATAAAAGGTGTGAGAAATTGCAAGAAAAAAAAGATCATATGGTTTAGACATTCTGGCCTGAAAGAAAATGAAGGCTAAAGAAGACTGCTTTATGCTTGGATGGGGAGTTTCAACATTTTCAAAATGATAGCAGACTGTAGGTGTACAAATTTTATTTTTAGTTTTTGGTGGTGTGAAAGTTTCACACTGAGAAAGCTCTGAAATTAACATAGTAGTACCATCTGACAGCAATGAAAATAATAGCATAAAATTAATGAAAATGTAATTCTTACAACTTCTACATGCATTGCTGTATTGTACTACATGCTATCAGTTAACAGTTACACTGCTTTATCAGCTTCTTGTACTGATGTTATAATTGTTACATATCACTCACCTGTGCTGTTGGTAGTGAGTACCGAGTGTTGGTCACTTAGACTTCCCATCACCATGTTAGATGATGACATTGTTGGCTGTAATGACAGGCCTGTGATTGGCTGTAGAACTACATTAGCTGGTACAGTGCCATCTGCTGTCTGTATGGAACTTGACTGCTGTCCAAGATTTGGGTCTCCTGTTAACTGTTGGGCAATTAGGTTGCTCTGCTGTAAAGTTTGCTGCAAAATACTTGGATCAATCTGGGAAAAGGAAATAATGTAATTTTATGCATATAACTAAATACATTTTCCTTATATACAAACAGAAACAAAAATGAATGGACACATCATGAGCATTAACCAGGCAAAATCATACCCAGCACAAATAATATAGTAACATGGCAGGGGGTACACCACACCAGCTAGTTTCTGTATTATAACTAGCACAAAAATGCATAATTTTGACTCAAAATATAAAATATAAGAAAATAAACAGGACAAATATTTACAGATGTAAACTCAGTAGTTAATTATAGTGCAGTTTCAGAAGTATATGTCAATGGAAACTAATTTATACCTGCAATGTAATGTTGGCTGGATCAAGGCCAGAAATCTGAACATTCTGCCCCACTAAATTAGCAGCAGTCAGTTGTAGCTGTATGCCTTCAAGTGTAGCAAGACTACCATCCGTGAGGGAAACAGTCAGGTCACCTCCAGCTAATAACAAGACAACATAATATTTTAGAACTTAACAGTACTGACATTTTATTTTGCTAAATAAAATTCAGCTCAGTATATTAAAATAATTTTCTGACAAACCCTCATAATGGGCATGATACTTTGAAACACTTTTGCATTGGACAGCAGATACTACATTTCTGTAAGAAACTGAAATTAAAAGTAGTCTGAGTTAATGGATCTTGGGGCAAGTGTCAGCCTTGGGACTTAGGCAGCAAGTGCGAAAACCCAGACCGAATATTTGTAGCTCTTAACCAGCAAATATGGAACTTATGTTAAAATGCTAATAAATGCACATTCTCCAAGAAGTAAGACTCCTTATTTAGTGGGATGGTGGCTAAGTGTTAGAACCTTTCTGAGAATGGTGGGTGAAGGACACTGCACATCAGACTTCACGAACTTGTTCAGGAAGTCAGACATCTTTAAGAAAAGGTGATACAGTGAGAGAGAGATTTTTTTTTTTTTTTTTTTACAAAAATGGGCCTAAGTCAGGCTGCTAAAATGATCTGCAACTTTAGGATACTTATCTAGTGTTATGATGGATATGTGCCGGGGTTTTGGGACCACTGGCAGATATAGCAGCTCACAAATGAATCAATCTTTGTGTGCTTCTCCATTATTTTAGCCATCTGTTAGCAGAGATAATACAAATATATACATTTTTGACACAGACAAGCCTGGTTAGAGTGCTTTCAAGATGCAAAACAGCATCCCTAAGAACTGGTTATATGAAGGTGGAATAACTCAGATTTCATTTTCAGCCTACTCATAATTATTAGCATTTGCATTAATCTTAGCTAAAAGGCAATGATATAATTATCAGTATGGAGTGTTGTCATCCTCAGTGCTTCCTCAAAGAAAGTACTTTTGGGTGGACTAGCAGAGGAAGAAAGTTAGTGTCATCATCAAATTCTGAATTGGGGAGGACTCAAAACTTTCAGATTCACTGGCCAGTGAGAATGTAGAAAGGAATAGAGAAGCTCTTTTTCCAAAGTTTGGTTAAACATAACAGCTCTTCAGGAAAAAAAAGTGTGAGAAGGGGCAGAATGACTAAGTATGTAACAATAATGGAAAAGGCCAGTGGGGCAATGTCTTATAATATGAAGTGTACACAATACATCAGTGGCACTGAGAGTGAATAAAGTCTGGGCTTGGTAATGGTACTACATGCAACTGAACTTAATGAAAAAGGTGAACTCCTGCAATGACTTGTACAATGGTCACTAAGTATTAAGCACGCCCTCAAAGTCCAAAGCTAGCATGATAAAAACTGCAGGTCCACTTAAGGAAGTGGGGTGAAGAGCTTGAAATAACACTATTGTGTGATCAGATCACACCAGGGAGACACCAGAAGACACAAGCCCAGATTCTACTCCTGCACTGGGCTTGGAATCTTTTCAGAACAGTGACATCCAAAAGGGTGTATGATGACATAAGGAATGCCAGTGACATTTGCCTGGACCTTGCTCTTAAAAGAAGGTGCCAGGAAGTCAGTTTCCTGTATAACATAAGTGCAATATCCCTTAATATTTCATTAGAAAATAAAAAAGTGGCAGCCACCACATTCACTGTGGCATCTAAGTGTATCTAGACGTACATGTACTTTGCCCAATCTGTTATCTCCAGACCCCTTCCTTACATTTGCCACTGATCATAATCCAATGTCCTTTGCACAGCCTTCTACACCTTCTTTAAAGGTGCAGACTACACTATGGTAAAATATAGAAGATTAGGTAGTTCAAGTTTTTCCTTCCTTTATGCCCGGTAGCTGGATTGAAGTGTGGACAGAGCTGGCTGAAAGAACAAGGTCCTAGAAAAGCCTGCTCTACACCTTGAAAATCTGTAGTGCCATGTGAAGGCATGAACAGAGGACCAGGGTGCTACATCTGGAATGCTTCTAGAGTCCACCCCTTTCCAACATGCCATACAAGAGGATAAGGCTCTAGTTAAGGGAACTTTAACCTTGCCTGGAAAAGACTTACCATGGTGAGAGGAACAGAAAGCAAAAGCAGAGGACAGCCATTGTGCAATAGTTTGCTTAGAGACAGGCTGACCTTTCTTAACCCCCATCACATCTCTCAACTGTCCAGAGTTTCAGCTCATATTTTGGTTTGTTCCCCAAAACATTTGTGGTTTTCTGGAAAATCACTGAGATGATATGAGGGTTGAAGTCCCTAAATAATGACATACATTTGAGTTTCAGAATACAAATCCTTTAGAAAATGTATGTTAAAACAAATCTTGTTACTCTACCAACTTTCTAAGTTTATAACAGCAATATTTAAAACATGTTCCTATTTGAGGGCCTTTGCCCCCCCTCCCATTCTGTTGGGCTTTGTCCAGACTTCTTGCATTAAGAGGTTGAAAGGTATGGCCTCCATATAGAAGACAAACAGCTGTTCAGCATTCCTAAAGGGATTTCTTCTGTCAGGGTAGTAAATGAGCTGCCTGACTGCATCCAAGGCATGTAGAATATTTTCTCCCCTGATTTTTGAATCGGTATAGAACACTGGGAGACTGACAGCTTGATTCAAGGTAAATTCAGAAACACCTTTAGGCATGAATGATGGATTCCTGTTTAACACAAAGTACAGTTGTGTACACTTACCATAAATGTAGATGTTCAAGTGTATGCACTGTTGCAGTCATCACACTTAGGTTATCTGCCTGCAGGTAAGCCCTCAGTTGGCCCAAATACCAGAGACTTAGTATTTCTCCGTCGGATGCTGTCACTTCTTCCATGAAGTCAGGTCGTCAGGGGTATAAAAACAGGCAGCCGACGCCATTACATCAGTTTTTCTTGCCCCAAATGTCAGGAGCCCCCAAATAGGGAGTTAGTATATGGTGAGGAAAACACCACCAGTAAAAAGTAAATACCAATACCAGTAGGAATAGCAAGAGATAGAGAAAACCAGTGGGCTGGAGGGAGGGAAACCAGGACTGCAACAGTGAATACACTCGAACATCTACATTTATGGTAAGTGTACACAACTGTACTATGTTCTTCGTGTTTCACTTTGCAGTCATCACACCTGGGTTGATTCCCAAAGCTGAGGAAGGGTGAAGGCAGTCAAGAAGTATAGGGCTGGCTAGTATGCCTTGGAAGACTGCTGTAGCAAATCCGGCCCTGGATTTGGAAAAGATAGGCAGGTGGTAATGCTTGGTGAAGGTGTGTACAGAACTCCAGGTAGCAGCTTCTACGTCCCTTGCAGGAACTCCCCTGAGAAATGCTGTAGAGGTAGATATAGCTCTAGTGGAATGTGTTCTGACCCCCTGAGGGGTTGGTTTTCCATGGTGCCTGTAGCAGAAATGGATGCAGTGCGATATCCATGTGGAAATGGTTTGTTTTGAAATCGCCTTGACCTCTGTCCCTGTTGCAAAGCTGACTAGCAGCTGGTCAGATTTTCTGAAAGGCTTAGTCCTATCAAGGTAGATGTCTGTGCATGTCCAAAGAGTGCAGGATCCTTTCCCCTTTATTTTGAGGATTAGGGAAGAAGGTTGGCAAATGGATGGATTGGTTGAGACCCACACTGGACACCACTTTAGACATAAAGGAAGGGCTAGTTATGTGGGAAACCCTGTCAGCATGGAAAATAATGACTGCCATCAGTGCTTGTAACTCAGACACTCTTCTAGCTGAAGTGATGGCTAGAAGCAAGGCTGTTTTCTAAGAGAGGAATTTTAACTTTGCTGAAGCAGCAGGTTCAAAAGGGGGAAGCGTGAGCTTTTCCAGAACAAAGTTAAGATCCCAAGCGGGGGTGGGTGCTCTCCTTGGTGGCCTTAAGTTGTTTGCCCCTCTCAGGAACTGTTTAATGAGAGAGTGAGAGAATAGAGGTGGCTCAGAATTGTAATGAGCCAAAATGGCAGAGGCATAGATCTTAATTGAGGAGAAGTATAGGCCTCTGTGGAGTAGTTCTTCTAGGTAATCCAGGATTAGAGGTAAGAAGGGCAGTGATGTGTCCTTTCCTTTAGATTGAATCCAAGAACAATACCTTTTCCACTTTTCAGCATAGGATTTCCTAGTACTGGGCCTTCTGGCTTCAAGGATGATGTCCAGCACCTTTGCTTAGGGTTGCTGGTGGGGTATTTTAAGGAATAAGCCAGGCTGCAAGATTTAGGGTTTTCAATTGTGGATGCAAAATCTGTCCCTCCTGCTGAGAAAGCAGGGTTGGGGTCTGGTGTAGGTGGCCAGAGTGGCACTGTTGTCAGGCTGCGCAGGAGTGGGTACCTGAACTGGCGTGGTCAGTCCACGGCAATCAGAATTGTCCTTGGCCTGTCTTGTTTTATCTTGAGTAATACTCTTGAGATAAGTGGCAGAGGGGGAAAGGCATAGATTGAGAGGTTTTCCCATTGAAAGGATAGGGCATCCACCTTCCAGGCCCTGCTGTGAGGGTACCTGGTGCAGAATTTACTTAACTGGTGGCTGTTGGGGGAGGCAAAGAGATCCACCTCTGGGGTCCCCCATTTCTGGATCAGAAGGTTGAAGGTGCTGGGCTCCAATTTCCACTCGAGTGGGTCTAGGATATTTCTGCTTAAGTCGTCTGCCAGTGAATTTTGTTTGCCTGGCAGGAATTGAGCTTGTAGATGAACTTGGTTGTCCAAGGCAGTGTTCCACAGGGCCATGGCTAACCTGCAGAGTGGGTAAGAATGGGTTCCCCCCTCCTTGTTGATGTACCACATAATTGTGGTGTTGTCTGTTTTTATCAGGAGTTGTCCTGAAAACAATAGGTATCTGAAAGCTGTCAGGGCATTCTGTATAGCTAGCATCTCTTTTTGATTGATGTGCAGGAGAATTTGCCTTGGGCTCCAGTGGCCCTGAATATATCTACCCACCATGTGAGCCCCCCATGCATAATCTGATGCATCTGTGGTTAGGGTCTGGGCAGAGTGGGGTTGACTGAAATGCAGTCCTTTGTTGTGGTTGCATGCTTCTGCCCACCAAAGGAACTCTGTCCTTAAACAAGGTATGATAGGAATGACTGTTTCCAGGTCCTGAGAATGTTGGCACCAAAGACATTTTAAGTACCAGTGAAGTTTCCTCATATGCAGTCTTGCAAATGGAATTAGCAGAATACATGAGGCCATGAACCTTAGGGCTTTGGCCATTTGTTTGAAGTAGTCTGTCAGATAGACCTGTTTTTCTGAAGTGAGGAATGCCATCTGGGAAGTTGTGTCCAAGCTTGCTCCCAGGAATGCAATCTTTTGACGGTACCAGTTGTGATTTCTTTTCATTGACGGCGTACCCCAATGAAGTTAGAAGGCTTTTTACAAATGTCAGGTGCTAAAGCAGCAACTCCTGACTGTCTGCATGAATCAGGCAGTCGTCCAAGTATGGGTAAATTTGGATATTTCTCTGCCTGTAGTATGCAATGGCTGGAGCCAGACATTTTGTGAATATTCTGGGTGCGGTAGAGAAGCCAAAAGTAAGTGCAGAGAACTGATAATGCATAGACCCTGCCCTGAAACATAGATATTTACTGCATGACTCCCTTATGGGGATGGGACTAACCAGGCATCCTTGGCTAACATAGGGAGAAGCTGTTGCAGGGTAAGCATCTATAATTTTGGTACCACCAGGAAGGTGTTGAGAATTGAAAGATCCAGGATTGGGTGCCAACAGCCCTCTTTCCTGGGTACCAGGAATAGTCTGGAGTAGAATCCTTGACCCCTCTGTTCTACTGGAACAGGCTGTATAGCTTTGATATTGAGCAGGGAAAGTACTTGGTTTTGAGCCTCTGCCCACTGGTTTGAAGGAAGGTCTGGAAATCCGCTTGGGGTTGACAGTAAATGGAAATAAAATTTGTACCCCTGGGTTACATCCAATTTTTTGCATGAAGGGCAAGTTTTCCTCCTAGGGGCACAAGCAATTGGGCAGGGCTGGGAAGCAGAGTTGAGAAGTCATTGTGAGCTTTTTCCATAAGGAGGTGGCTTACCACTCCCTGCTCTAGGGGTGGTGGCGCTCCATTGCTTAGATCTTTGCATACCCTGAGACTGTTGTCTGGGTGGTTTGTTTCCCCTGGGTCTTGTTTGGGAAGGCTTGGAGGGGGCTGGAAAGGACCAGTGTTTTGAAGGGCAATGCCTACTGAATCTAGGTGGTTGCACTTGTAGGAATTATTTAACAGTTTGCATAGATTTAGCCTTTTCTTCCATCTTTTTAAGAACAACTTCTGATTTGGTGCCAAACAGATAGTCCTTATTTAAAGGAGCATCTAGTAATTCAGATTTTACATGATCTGGCAAGAACTGCGCCTTCAGCCAAGCATGTCTTCTCAGTACAGAGACAGTGACTGCTGCCCTGAAAGATGCTTCCAGGGCATCAAAACCACACTGCAAAGTATGCTTACTAACTTGGTTTGCAGAGTGCATAAGCTCCTGCAATTCTTTATTTTCTGCACCATCTGGAAAAATTACTACTTTTTGTTTAATAAGTTCTATAATATGTTGCTGGTATTTCAGCATATGAAACTGGCAATTCAATGTCCTGATAGCAAGAGTTGCAGAGGTATATACCTTCTTACCCCATCTGTCCAAAGCTCTGGAATCTCTGTCCGAAAGGATAGGATTTTTGGCTGTAGTAGCCTTAATACCTTTAGGTCCCTGGGAAATGATCTCTGGATCAGCAGTAGGATTCTTGAAAAGAAACTTGTGAGAATCAGGTACTCTGTAGTACCTGTATGGTTTCCTAGGGGCTGAAGGTAAAGTGTCTGGAGTAAGACTGGATTCCATGAAATCATCATCCACACATCATCCAGGACAGGGGATATAGCTAAAGGCCTGTGCCGAGGCAACTCAATTATCTGAGTCACTTTTGGGATTGAGGATAGTCTTGGCATTCCCGATAGAAATGCTCTCTTAAAGTATGCAAAGTTTCACCAAAAGAGAAATCTTCTGGAGGGGAGGCAGAGGGAATGGATTCCTCTGCATCTGAATCCTAACAGGGATAAGGGCATGTCTTTATGATCAGAGAGGTCAGAGTCATGGGACTCCTAGTCTGTAGAACCTGAAGGGGACTGGAGTCTTTGTCTCTTAGCTGGGGAAGGCTGGCTTCCCCTAATCAGTGTAATAAAGTCTTCAGCCATTCTAAGCATTTGTTTCTGTGGCATGGGTGCCTAAGCTTGCCCTTTGGTTGTCGGTTTTCTAGGCGTAGTGCGTACTCTGGGCCTAAGAAACTTGGTAGTTTTGGTTAAAAAAGAAGTAGTAGTCAGTTTGATTCGAACATCGTAGGACAAAAAACTCCCTCAGAAGCCAGTGCCTGCACAGCGGCTCTGGACCAATCTAAGGTAGAGACATCCATTGGCTCCATAGTCAAAGAAGCATCTCACGGCATACCGGACTCCGAATGGGTCTCAGCAGAGGCCTGCAAATCCACAGAAGCAGGCATCAGGGGCTGCAAAGGTGCCTCACTGAGTACTGGTGGACTGGTGACTAGCTTAGCGAAAGCATCGTTGGCAGTTTTGGACCTATGCGGTCTGTCTCTGTCTTCATCTTTATGTTTTTTTGAAAGATCGGTAGTTGGATGGCTTACAAAAGCCATTTCAGAATACAGAGATCGAGAGCAAAATAATTTAGCAACAAAGAGTGCCCGATGATGAATGGTTCGGACGTTAAGCAAGGCACAAAACCGACAGCGAGAGACTTCGTGGTCTGGGCCTAAACAGGTGATGCAGTAAGAATGAAAATCTCCATGAGGTATTTGCTTTCCACAGGCAAGACAATTGTTAACTTATTCTGACATCGGTTAGAGAAAGAAAAAAGGATCCCTAACAGGGTACTTAGCTTTAGAAGACTTCTGGATCATTCAACTCGAAAACGAAAAATTCAGGTAGCGTCCGACCGGCACTTGCGAACTGCTTCTGCTTTGGGCTCCTCCTCGGCAAGAAAGTCTGATGTAATGGTGTTGGCTGCCTGTTTTTATACCCATGACAACCTGACGTTATGAAAGAAGTGATAGCATCCAACGCAGAAATACTAAGTCTTTGGTATTCGGGTCGACTGAGGGCTACCTGCAGGCAGATAACCCGTGATGACTGTAACAGTGAAACACGAAGAACATCCATGTCCTTGAGAAAAATCAGGGTTATCCCACTATCACAGCTTGTAGCTCACAGACTCGCCTTGCAGATGTCAGAGCAATGACCAAAATGGTCTTTCAAGTAATGAGCTGTAAATCAGCCTGAGAAGCAGGATGAAAAAGTAGTAAGGGCAATTTTTCAATAACCACATTGAAACCCCAGGGAGGAGGAATTTGCTTTTGAGTGTGTCTGACTTGTAACACTACTTTCATAAACTGTTGACAACAAAATGAGATGAAAGAGAGGGTTTCACTGATGCACTATAATACAAGCATAGGCCAAACCATCTTTAAGTAGCTCACACACATTTTTAAACCAGAGGGGTCAAAACACTCTGGTATCTCTGTTATTTGCCAAAGCATCACCTAGAAAACCTTTTCCTCTTGTAAACATACGATTTTCTAGTTGCAAGTTTTCTTGTTTCCTTAAATATCAGCTGCATATGCTCATGGAACAAATTCCTGAATTGTATCAAAACAGAATCAACCAGGCTGTCAGTTGCAGTTGCTTTAAGATGGGGTGTACCATTCACCCCTGATGCTGTGCCAGCAGATCCAGTCTGTGAGGAAGCTTGTGGTAATTAGCCTTAGCCAATTCCACTAAATGGGAGAACCAACTTTGGCTGGGTCAAAAGAGGTTACCAAAATGATCATTGCTAATTCTTTCTGAATCTTTATAAGTACCTTGGAAATCATTGGAAAGGGTGGAAATGCATACACAAACATTTGCGCCCAGGAGAATGATAGAGTATCTGTCTTCCAAGCATGGCTGCAAAGGATGTCTTGAACAGAATTTTTCAGTTGTCTGTTTTGAAAGATGTACAGATCTACTTGAGGTGTTCCCCATCATGTGGATCAAATTCTGGAAGGCCTCTATATGGAGCTTCCACTCGTTAGGGATGTCCAGTGTCTGCTTAGTCCGTCTGCCACTGTGTTTTGCTCTGACAGAATGTATGAGACCTGAAGAGTCAGAGAATGCTGTACAGCTGCTCAAGGGCCATCATTGCCAACAAGCAAAGAGGGTATGACGTTGTAATTCTTTGCTATTTCAGTTACGACATCATGGTAGGGTTGGCTATGACCACTAAAAGGGCCCAAATCCATAAGTTGTGAAGAACTTTGAAGGCATGAATCGCTGCCAACATTTTCTTTCCATTTATGTGCTTTGACGTGTCCTGAAGACCCCATAATCCTTGCGCTTGAATCGCACTGACACTGCTCCACAAGCAAAATCTGAAGTTTCCATCTGGACAGATAGGACTGGGGTCTGAAAAGAGAGAGAAAGGAAGTCCTGGATTCAGAAACAGTTGATCCTTTCACCACTGCAGTTCCTTCTTCACAAATCCCAGTACTGGACTCTGTAAATCCAAGGGATGAAGGTACTACATTTAATTCTTCAAGTACCACTGAATTTTTCTTATATGTAATCTGGCTAGTGGTACCATGATGCAGTGAGTCCTAGAATTTTGAGGAACACTCTTGCCATGGCCAAGTTTAGAAGAGAGATATCCAACAACATGCTCTGATAAGTCAGAACTTTGTCTTCTGGCAGGAAGGCCATCCTTTTTATTGTTATGTAGCAAACATCCCAGGGAAAGAAATAACTGAAATTATGTGAGGAAGGACTTTTAAAGATTCAATTTGAAGCTCATGTGGGGAAAGGAGGAATGCGACCTTGTCTATGGTCTCTGAGCATCTGGCTACAGATTCTACACAAATTAGCAAGTTATCCAAATAAGGAAAAATGTGCATGCCTATGATTCTGCAATAGGCAACCACTGGGGAAAGACACTTTGCAAACACCCAAGGTGCAGCAGATTGCCCAAAGGGTAATGAAGAAAACTGATAATGTAAGTCAGACACATCAAATCTCAAAAATATCCTGAATTTGGAAGAAACAGGAATATGACACTGTGTCCTTGGGAATCAGAGTCATCATGAAACAGTGGTCTGGAAGTAATGCTAGGACCGACTGTATGGTGAGCATTTTGAATTTTGGAACTTTTTCAGAACTGTTTAGAAAAGACAAATCTAGGATGGTTCTCACGGGAGTACTCCTTTTTGGTATCAAAAAGATTCTGCCCTTTGTGTATCACAGGCACTGGTTCTATAACCCCTGCTTCTATCATGTGATGGAACACTGGGGAAATCAGCCCTGACTGATATGCTTGGTGTGCGGGAATTCCCCTGAAAGGAGGAGGATTTTGTAATCTATTGTAAAGTGTACCCTCTTTGAATCATTCTTAGAACCTGTTTATCTTTGACTATCTGTGGCTAGCTTAAAGGGTTGAGAGAGAGCCTGGGGGAAGGAGGAAAGTACAGTTGTGTACACTTACCATAAATGTAGATGTTCAAGTGTATTCACTATTGCACTCATCACACTTGTGTTATCTGCCTGCAGGTAGCTCTCAGTCGGCCCAAATACCAGAGACTTAGTATTTCTGTGTCAGTTGCTGTCGCTCCAGGTCTGACGTCAGGTCGTCAGGGGTATAATAACAGGCAGCCGACGCCATTACATCAGTTTTTCTTACCCCAAATGTCAGGAGCCCCCCCCAACAGGGAGCTAAGCTATTGTGGAAAAATCACCACCAGTAAAAAGTAAATACCAATACCCCTGCAAGGGGTGAGTAATATACACATAGAGGAGTGAGAAATAGAAGGGGCTGGAGGGAGGGAAACCAGGACTGCAACAGTGAATACACACGAACATCTATATTTATGGTAAGTGTACACAACTGTACTATGTTCTTCATAGGTTCATAGTTCATAGTTCATAGTTTAGTACTAAGCTAACTGCCCTTGCGAGCCATTTTCAGCCTAGCCAGTTATCCCTTGTGAGACTCAAACCCTGCACCTTGTGTTTGTAAGGCAAACACCTTAGCCATTAAGCCACCCTCCCAACCCCATAGATTAGTACTAGGCTAATTGCCCTTGTGGGCCATTTTAAGCCTAGCCAATTATCCCTTGTGAGACTCTAACCCTGCACCTTGTGTTTGTAAGGCAAACACCTTAACCATTAGGCCACCCACCCTCCCTGTTTCACATGTTTCACTGTTGCAGTCATCACGCTTGGGTTGATTCCCAAAGCTGTAGAAAGGGTGGTGGCAGTCAAGAAGAGTTTGGGCTGTCTAGTATGCCCTGCAGGACTGCAGTTGCAAAACCCACCCTGGATTTGGAAAATATAGGCAGGTGGTAATGCTTGGTGAATGTGTGTACAGAACTTCAGGTAGAAGCCTCAAGAATGTCCCTGGTAGAGACTCCCCTGAGGAATGCTGTAGAGGTAAAAGTTGCCCTAGTAGAATGTGTTCTGACCCCTGAGAGGTTGGTTTTCCATGGTGCTTGTAGCAGAACTGGATACAGTGTGCTATCCATTTGGAAACGGTCTGTTTTGAAATGGCCTTACCCTCTGCCCCTGGTGCAAAACTGAGTAATAACTGGTCAGATTTCCTGAAGGGCTTAGTCCTATCCAGGTAGAATCTGAGCTGTCTGTGCATGTCCAAGGAGTGCAGGATCCTTTCCCCTTTATTTTGAGAATTAGGGAAGAAGGTTGGCAAATGGATAGATTGGTTGAGAGCCACACTGGACATCACTTTAGGCATAAAGGAAGGATTAGTCCTGAGGGAGACCCTGTCGGCATGAAAAATAATGAAGGGTTCCATGGCCATAAGTGCTTGTAGGTCAGACACTCTTCTCGCTGAAGCAATGGCCAGGAGCGATGCTGTTTTCCAAGAGAGGAATTTTAACTCTGCGGATGCTGCAGGCTCAAAAGGGGGTAGTGTGAGCTTTTCCAATACAAAGTTAAGGTCCCAAGCAGGGGTGGGTGCTCTCCTTGGTGGCCTTAAGTTGTTTTCCCCTCTCAAGAACTGTTTGATGAGAGGGTGAGAGAAAAGGGGTGGCTCAGAGTTGTAATGAGCCAAGATGGCAGAGGCATGGATCTTAATGGAGGAGAAGGATAGGCCTCTGTGGAGTAGATCTGCTAAGCAATCCAGGATTAGAGGTATGGAGGGCAGAGTTGTGTCCTCTCCTTTAGATTGAATCTAGGAGCAATACCTTTCCACTTATCAGCATAATTTCCTTATACTGGGTCTTCTGGCTTCAAGAATGACGTCCAGCACTTGCTTGATTAGGCTGTTCACTGGGGGAGAATTCAAGGAATAAGCCAGGCTGCAAGATTCAGGGTTTGCAGTTGTGGATGCAAGATCTGTCCACCCTGCTGAGTGAGCAGGGTCAGGCTCTGGGGTAAGTGCCATGGTGGCACAGGTGACAGGCTGCGCAGGAGTAGGTAGCAGTGCTGGTGTGGACAGTCCAGGGTAATCAGAATTGTCCTTTGTCTGTTCTGTCTTATCTTGAGCAATATTCTTGAGAGAAGGGCCAGAGGAGCAAATGCATAGATTGAGAGGTTTACCCACTAGAAGGACAAAACATCCACTTTCCATGCCCTGCTGTGAGGTGTCCTGGTGCAGAATTTGCTGAGCTGGTGATTGCAGGGGAGGCAAAGAGATCCACCTCTGGGGTCCCCATTTCTGAATCAGAAGGCTGAAGGTGCTGGGCTCTAATTGCCACTCATGTGGGTCTAGGAGATTTCTGCTTAAGTCATCTGCCAGTGAGTTTTTTTGTTTGCCTGGCAGGAACTGAGTTTGCAGATGGACCTGCATGTCCAAGGCAGTGTTCTACAGGGCCATGGCTAGCCTGCAAAGTGGTAAGAGTGGGTTTCCTCCTGCTTGTTGATGTACCACATAACTGTGGTGTTGTCTATTTTTATTAGCAGGGGTCCTGGTGAGAGTAGGGATCTGAAAGCTGACAGAGTGTGCTGAACAGCTAGCATCTCTTTTTGGTTGATGTGCAGATGAATTTAACTTGGGCTCCAGTGGCCCTGAATGCACTTGCTGTCGAGGTGTGCCCCCCAGGCATAGTCTGATTCATCTGTGGGCGGCAAGGGGTTGAGTAAAGGGAAGTTCCCTGTTGTGGTTGCATGCTGCTGCCCACCAAAGAAATTCTGTTCTTAGACAAGATATGATAGGAATGCCAGTTTCCAGGTCCTGAGAATGTTTGCACCACAGACTTTTTAAGTACCATTGAGGTTTCCTCATATGCAGTCTGGCATATGGAATTAGAAGGATGTACAAGGCCATGAATTCTAGGGCCTGCAGGATTTTCCTTGTGGATAGCTGGGTTCTGGTGGCCATTTGAGTGAAGTAGTCTGCTAGATGGGCTTGTTTTTCTGGAGTAAGGAATGCCATCTGGGATGCTGTGTCCAAGCTTGCTCCCAGGAATACAATCTTTTGACTAGGGACTAATTTTGATTTATTTTCATTGATGGTGTACCCCAGTGAGGTTAGAAGGTTTTTTTGCAAATGTCAGGTGCTGCAACAGCATTTCCTGACTGTCTGCCTGAATCAGGCAGTCGTCCAAGTACGGGTAAATTTGAATTTTTCTCTGTCTGCAGTAGGCAATGGCTGGAGCTAGGCATTTTGTGAATACTCTGGGAGAAGTGGATAAGCCAAAGGGAAGTGCAGAGAAAGTACAGTTGTGTACACTTACCATAAATGTAGATGTTCGAGAGTATTCACTTTTCCAGTCATTACATTTGGGTAATCCTGCTGGCAGGTTGCCCTCAGTCGGCCTGAATTCCAAAGTCCTGGGTCCTGCATCGACTGCTGTCGTCCCTTCCCTGACGTCAGGTCGTCAGGGGTATAAAAGATGCGGCTGATGCCATTTTCTTTAGTTTTTCTTGCCCCAGATGTCAGGTGCCCCCTAAAAGAGTACCAAAATTTATATATATATATATATATATATATATATATATATATATATATATATATAAATACATGCACCAATATAAACTTTACCTTCCTCTACAAGCAAATACACCACATAGGTTGTACAAATCAAAGGAGGAAAGAGGTTCCATCAGAAGAAAGGGGGATGGTGGGTGGGTAACCTGGACTGCAACAGTGAATACACTCGAACATCTACATTTATGGTAAGTGTACACAAGTGTACTATGTTCTTCGTGTTTCACTGTTGCAGTCATTACATTTGGGTAGAGTCCTAAAGCTATGTTTGGGAGGCTGGAGCTAAACAGCATTAGGAGCAGCTATGAGGCCCTGCAGAACTGCAGTGGCAAAGCCTGCCCTGGATTTAGAGTAGAGTGGCAGATGATAGTGCTTTGTAAATGTGTGCACTGAGCTCCAAGAAGCAGCCTCTAAAATGTCCTTGGTTGGTACTCCCCTGAGAAAGGCTGCTGAAGTGGCTGCAGCTCTGGTTGAATGTGGCCTAATGCCCTTGGGCACTGGCTTGCTATGGTGTAAGTAGCAAAAACAGATGCAGTGGCCTATCCACTTTGAAATAGTCTGCTTTGAGATAGCCTTTCTTTGTGATCCTGCAGCATATGCCACTAGTAACTGCTCTGTCTTTCTGAAAACTTTGGTTCTGTCCAAGTAGAATCTAAGCTGTCTGTGTACGTCCAAAGAATGCATAATTCTCTCCCCCTTGTTCTGTGGATTTGGATAAAAAGTTGGCAGATGAATAGTTTGGTTAAGAGTCACACTGGACACCACCTTAGGCATAAATGTTGGGTTTGTCCTCAGAGAGACCCTGTCTGGATAAAATGATAAAAGGTTCCACAGCCATGAGTGCCTGTAGCTCTGAAACTCATCTTGCAGAAGTTATTGCTAGGAGCAGAGCTGTTTTCCAAGATAAAAGCTTTATATCAGCAGTAGCAGCTGGCTCAAAAGGAGGCAGGGTGAGTTTTTCCAAGACATAGTTGAGGTCCCAAGCTGGCATTGGTGATCTCCTTGGAGGCCTTAAATTTTTGGCTCCTCTGAGGTACTGCTTTAATAAGGGATGAGAAAAGATTGGTTGCTCTGTATGTATCGTAATGAGCCGAAATGGCAGAGGCATGAATTTTCATAGATGAAAAAGATAGGCCTTTGTCCAGCATCTCAGTTACGTATTGCAAAATCTGAGGAATATTTGGCACAGCTGTATCCGTTCCTTGTGCCTTGTTCCAAGCACAGAATCTCTTCCATTTTTCCAGCATAAGATTTTCTAGTACTAGGCCTTCTGGCTTCCAAAATGACATCCATCACAGCTTTACTGAGAGGTGTGTTTTGTATGACTACATTATCCACCATGCTGCCAGGTTTAAAGTCCTGAGTTGGCTGTGCAGGATCTGATTGTTTTGCTGGGACAGTAGATGAGGTATTTGAGGTAAGGTCCAAGCTGGGCATTGAGACAAGTTCCTTAGTACTGGATACCAGTAGTGGCGGGGCCAGTCTGGGGCAATTAGTATCATCTTTGGCTTCTACTGTCTGACCTTTAGGAGTACCTTGGGGAGGAGAGGCAGTGGGGGAAAGGCATATACTGATAGGTTTTTCCAGCTGAAGGATAGGGCGTCCACTTTCCATGCTTGTCTGTGATAAATCCTTGTGCAGAATCTTTTTAGTTAGTAGTTGTAAGGGGAGGCGAATAGATCTATGTCCGGGCATCCCCATTTCCTTGTTATCATGCTGAAGACTTGTGGATCCAGCTGCCACTCGTGGGGATCCATGAGGTTTCTGCTTAGTTCGTCTGCCAGAGTATTTTTCCTTCCTGGCAAGAATTGTGCCTGCAGATGTACTTGGTAAGTCAATGCTGTGTCCCACAAAGTCATGGCTAGTCTGCAAAGGGGATAAGAATGTGTGCCCCCCTGCTTGTTTATATACCACATGACCATGGTGTTGTCTGTCTTTATCAGTAGTTGTCCTGGGTGAAGTAGGTCCTTGAAGGCTGTCAGGGCATTTTGAACAGCTAGCATCTCTTTTTGATTGATATGTAGCTGCATTTGGTTTGAGGTCCATGTGCCCTGAATGCATCTTCCTGCCATGTGGGCCCCCAGGCATAATCTGATGCATCCGTTGTTAGTGTCTGCCTGGCTGGGGGTAATGTGAATGGCTGTCCCTTGTTTTGGTGACAACCCTTTGCCCACCATCGACCTCCTGTTGCAGGCAGGGAATGAGAGTAATCAGTTTCCAGGCTGTGGCAATGTTGAGTCCAAACACTTTTTAGGTACCATTGAAGTTTCCTCATATGCAGTCTTGCATATGGAATTAGTAGGATGCAGGATGCCATGAAGCCCAAAGTCTGCAGAATTTTTCTTGCAGATAACTGGGCCTTTGTTACCAACATTTTGAAATAGGTAGTCAGCTGCCTTTGTTTGTCTGGTGTGAGATAAGCCATCTGGGCAGTTGTATTTAAGCTTGCATCCAGGAATATTATCTCTTGAGAGGGTACTAGTTTTGATTTCTTTTCATTGACTGTGTACCCTAGGCATGTTAGAATCTTTTCACAAATGCCAGATGCTGTAGAAGAATGTCCTTGTTCTCTGCTTGAATTAGACAGTTGTCCAAGTAAAGATATATTCCTCTGTCTGCAAAATGCAATTACTGGTGCCAGGCACTTTGTAAAGACCCTGGGCGCAGTAGATAAGCCAAAGGGCAGTGCAGAGAATTGGTAATGCATTGAGCCAGCCTTGAATCTGAGGTATCTTCTACCAATCTGTCTGATTGGGACATGCAGGTATGCCTCTTTTAGGTCTAAAATCACAAGCCAAGCGTTCTTGCCCAGCATGGGCAGAAGCTGCTGCAAAGTCAACAACATCTTGAATTTTGGTATATCCAGGAATGTGTTCAGAATAGATAGGTCCAGTATTGGCCTCCAGGCCTTGTCCTTTCTGGGTACCAAGAACAGTCTTGAGTAAAATCCTTGTCTCTACTCTTGCTCTGGTACTTGTTGAATGGCCCCCATGTCCATGAGGGATGAGACTTGTTTTTGTGCCTCTGCCCATTGATTTTTGGCAGATCTGGCCAGCCGTTTGCCTTTGGTAGGGTATGGAAATGGAACTTGTAGCCTTGTGACACGATATTTAGAACCCACTTGTCCTGGGTTATGATGTGCCAATTTTGAGAAAAAAGTGATAATTTTTCCCCCTAAGGGTGCTGCCAGGAGATAAGTGCTTGGTGCAGGCAGGGGGAAGTCACTGGGACGGTTTCCTGTATGGTTGTGATTTGTCTTCTCCAACTTTGGAGGTAGAAGCATCCCATTGCTTTGACCTGTATGAACCTTGCGCCTGGGATCTGCCTCTAGGGCATCTGGATCTGCCCCTTTGAGGTCTGTCTGACACAGGAAGGGACCAATTCTTTGTTGGCCAGTGTCTACTAAACCTAGGTGGCTGTACTTGTAAAAAATCTTTGACAGTTTGCATAGATTTAGCTTTGTCCTCCATTTTCTTTAACACCTCTTCTGCCTTAACACCAAACAAAGTATCATGCTGTAAAGGTGCATCTAATAATTTAACTTTAACGTGATCAGGCAGATTTTGTTCCTTTAACCAAGCATGCTTCCTAATTATAGAACCCGTAACTGTGGCCCTGCATGAGGCCTCCAAAGAATCAAAACCACATTGCAAAGTATGCTTTCCAACTTGTTCAGCTTCATGCAATAAATCCTGCATTTCCTTGTTTTCTGCACATTCAGAGTTTAACAACATTTTCTGTTTAAGCAATGCCATGACATGTTGCTGATATCTGAGCATATGAAACTGACAGTTTAAGGCCCTTATAGCCAAGGTAGCAGATGTGCAAACCTTTTTTCCCCATCTATCCAGTGCCCTAGAATCTCTGTCAGAGGGGGTAGGGGTTTTTTGCAGCGGAAGCCTTAACTCCTTTGGGACCCTGTGAAATAGTTTCTGGGTCTGCAGCAGGGTGTTTAAAAAGGAATTTATGAGAGTCAGGAATCCTGTAATATCTGTCAGGCTAACACGAGCTGGAGGTAAGGAGTCAGGGGTAAGACTAGACTCCGAAAACACATCATCTACAATGTCCAACACAGGTGGAATGGCTAGTGGCCTGTGTTGAGGTAGTAAAAGGAAATCCCTGAGCCTCTTTTTAGATTCTGAAAAATCTTGGCTCTCCCAGTGGAAATGCTCCCTCATGGTATGCAAGGTTTCCCCAAAAGAATAGTCCTCTGGAGGAGAAGCCGAAGGTATAGATTCTTCAGCATCAGAATCCTCATAGGGGGAAGAAAATATTCCTGATCACAAGAGGAATCAAAAGAAATGGAAACCTGATCTGAAGATTCATAGTCAGTCTCTTGCCTAGGCCTCTTATCAGGAGGGGGATGGAAACCCCTGATCAAGGTAATCAAGTCTTCGGCCATTTGAGCATCTGTTTTTTGGGCATAGAGGCCAGACCACGTGGCTCTTGAGTTTGGTTCTTTGCTTTAGAAGGTGCTTTAGTCTTTGCCTTTGAAGCTGAAGTCAGTTTAATGTAAAGATGTTTAGGTCTGAATACACCCTGAGAAGCCGGTGCCTACACTCAGCGGCTCCGGACCCATCTGAAAGAATAGTATCCGAGGCTCCAATACCTTGAGTTTCCAGCAGCAAGGCTGACTCCACGTGGGAGTCGGTAGTGGGCTGCGACTCTAAAGTAGCGGGCGTCAGGGGCTGTGAAAGCACCTCACTGAGAACCGGCGACTAGCTTAGGAGAAGCTTCGTCGTCGGTTTTTGGCCTCGGTTGTCTAACTCTCTCCTTTTCTTTGCGTTTTTTGTGAACTCCGGTAGTCGGATGGCTATCCAACGACATTTCTGGATAATTAAACCGGCGTCCAAAATAGTTTAAAGCAAAATCATACCAACGCTTAATAGTGCGTTGGTTAAATCTAGCACAAAACTGACAACCAGAAACTTTGCGATCAGGGCCTAGGCAAGGAATACTGTAAGAATGAAAATCCTTATGAGGTATTTGCTTTCCACAATAAATACAATTATTTACTTTTTCTGACATCGGTCTGGAGCAAGAAAAAGTTTCCCCAACGGGGTACTTAGCTTTATTGAAGACTTCGGATCTGAAACACGAACACGAAAATCTCAGGAGTCGGCTGACGGGCACTTGCGAACTGCTTCTGCTTCGGGCACCACGCGACAAGAAAGACTAAAGAAAATGGCGTCAGCAGCATCTTTTATACCCCTGATGACCTGACATCAGGGAAGGGGCGACAGCAGCCGATGCAGGACCCAGGACTTTGGAATTCAGGCCGACTGAGGGCAACCTGCCAGCAGGATTACCCAAATGTAATGACTGCAACAGTGAAACATGAAGAACATCTGATAATAATGCTGCCTTGATCCTGCCCTGAAGCGTAGATATTTCCTGCATGACTCCGTGATAGGGATGTGCAGATAGGCTTCTTTTAAGTCTAGGGTGGCTAACCAGGCATATTTGGCCAGCATGGGAAGAAGCTGCTGCAGGGTGAGCATTTTGAATTTTGGTACTACCAGGAAGGTGTTTAGAATGGAAAGATCTAGGATTGGGCACCAAGTGCTCTCTTTTCTAGGTACCAGGAAAAGTATGGAATAGAACCCTTGACCTATCTGTTCCACAGGAACAGGTTGAATTGCCCTCGGAGAGAGCAGGGATTAAACTTGGTTTTGTGCCTCTGCCCACTGGTTTGGAGGAAGGTCTGGGAACCCTTTGGGGTTGGCAGTGAGTGGAAGTAAAATTTGTACCCCTGGGATACAATGTTGAGGAATCATTGGTCTTTGGTGATGGAAGCCCAGTTTTTTGCATGATGGGTAAGTTTTCCTCCTAGGGGCACAAGCAGTTGGGCAGAGGTGGGGAGTGGAGTTGAGAAGTCATTGTGAATTCTTTCTGTAAGGGGGTGGCTTAGCACTCCCTGTTTTTGAAGTGGAGGCACTCCATTGCTTAGATCTCTGCACACCCTGAGACTGTAGTGCAGGGGGCCTGTTTCCCCTGGGTCTAGTTTGAGATGGCTTTAAGGGGGCTGAAAAGGACCAATGTTTCGAAGGGCAATGCCTACTGACTCTAGGAGGCTGTACTTGCAAGAAATCTTTGTCTGCATAGATTTAACTTTTTCTTCCATCTTTTTAAGAACTTCTTATGGTTTGGTGCCAAACAGATTGTCCTTGTTCAAAGGAGCGTCTAGAAATTTTGATTTGACATGGTCTGGCAAGGTCTGCTACTTAAGCCAAGCATGCCTTCTCAGTACAGAACCAGTGACTGCTGCCCTGCAAGATGCTTCTAAGGCGTCATAGCCACATTGCAAAGTATGCTTTCTGACTTGGCTTGCAGAATGCATAAGCTCTTATAATTCTTTATTTTCTGCACAGTTTGCAAAGGTAGCTATTTGTTGCTTAATAAGTTCCATAATATGTTGTTGGTACTTCAGCATGTGAAACTGGCAATTCAAAGCCCTAATGGCGAGAGTTGCAGAGGTGTATACTTTCTTACCCCATCTGTCTAAAGCTCTGAAATCCCTGTCCGAAGGGGTGGGATTGTTAGCTGTAGTTACTTTGATACCTTTAGGCCCCTGTGAGATGAACTCTGGGTCAGCAGTAGGAGTTTTGAAAAGGTATTTGTGAGAGTCAGGAAATCTGTAGTACCTGTCCAATTTCCTAGGAGCAGGGAGTAAAGTATCAGGAGTTAAACTGGATTCCATAAAGACATCATCCACAACATCCAGGACTGGGGTATTGCTAAAGGCCTATGCTGTGGTAAATCTAGAAATTCTCTGAGTCTCTTTTTGGACTGAGGATAGTCTTTGCATTCCCAGTGGAAATGCTCTCTTAAAGTATGTAAGGTTTTACCAAAAGAAAAATCCTCTGGAGGAGAAGCAGAGAGAATGTATTCCTCTGCATCTGAATCCTCATAAACAGATAAAGGCATGTCTTCATAATCAGATACCTCAGAGTTGTCGGACTCTTGGTCTGTTAAAGCTGCTGGGGACAGGTCTCTTTCTCTTAGCAGGGGAAGCCTGACTTCCCCTAATCAGCATAACAAGGTCTTCTGCCATTTTAAGCATTTGATGTTGTGGCAAGGAAGCAGGTGCTTGAGTTTGGGTCATCATTTTTTTAGGCATAGCTTGTACTCTTGGCCTTAGAACTTTAGACAGAACTGAAGACACGAAAGAAGTCATCAGTTTGCGTCGAATATCAGTAGTGCGAAGAACTTCCTCAGAAGTCGGTGCCTGTTTAGTGGCTCCAGACCCATCCAAGGTAGAGACATCCGTAGGTTCCGTAGTTGAAGAAGAGTCTCGCGGCACACCGGACTCCGGAATGGGTCTCGGTAGAGGCCTGTGAATCCACTGAAGCGGGCATCAGGGTTTGCGAAAGTGCCTCACTGAGTACCAGTGAACTGGTGACTAGCTTAACAGAAGCGTCGTTGGCAGTTTTGAACCTGTGTGGTCTGTCTCTGTCTTTATCCTTACATTTTTTCAGAAGATCAGTAGTCGGGAGGGCTTACTGAAGCCATTTCAGAAATTGGAGGGCTTACTGAAGCCATTTCAGAAATCGGACATTGAGAACAAAAGTATTTAGTGACAATAAGGGCTTGACGATGAATAGTTTAGGTGTTGAACAAGGCACAAACCTGACAGCGAGGTACGTCGTGGTCTAGGCCTAAACAGGTGACGCAGTAAGAATGGAAATCTCGGTGGGGTATTTGCTTTCCACATGCAAGCCAATTGTTAACTTTTTCTGACATTGGTGAGAGCAAGAAAAAAGGATCCCCAATGGGGTACTTAGCTTTAGAAGACTTCAGGATAATTGAATTCGGAAACTAAAACTCAGGTAGCAGCTGACTGGCACTCGTGCGAACTGCTTCTGCTTTGGGCTCCTCAGCAAGAAAAACTGATGTAATGGCGTCGGCTGCCTGTTTTTATACCACTGACGACCTGACGTCAGACTTGGAGTGAAAGCAACCAATGCAGAAATACTAAGTCTCTTGTATTTGGGCCGACTGAGGGCTACCTGCAGGCAGATAACCTAAGTGTGATGACTGCAACAGTGAAACATGAAGAACATGATAAGGAAGGGCAGAAGGCATAATAGCAGTGCTCTCTGACACAGCACAGTCATTCCTTTGCAGGCAGTAAATCCTTTTTTTGGGAAGGAACCCCTCTTGTTTGCTTTAAATGAATTATTCTCCTGACATTTCCTTTTAGATCCCTGATTTTTGTTTGGCTGGGGTTTTTGTTTGTTCTGCCCCATGAAGGAAGACACCTTGCTTGGGAAGAACTTGGGTACATGAAACCCCATGCATTACTCTACCTCCATCATCCCACATTTTGAGAATCTGTATAACAGAGGGCCCAAACATCAATTCAGAACTTAAAGGTGCATTCAACATTTTGGCTTTGAAATCATCAAAGAAACTCTGATTATGGAACCAAGCATGCTGTTGTAAAACAGAAGCAGCAGCATTTGTCAAAGATGAATCTGTACATTCAAGCACACTTCTCAAAGCATGTTTTGAAATCGGAGTCTAATTAGAAACAATTTCATTCATTTGAAGCTTTTGTTCTGCATCTTTACCTGCAGAGCAAATGCAACAAAATCATCCAAACTGTACATACATTACAAAATATCTTCCAAGGCTGTTAAAGAGGGGGAGTTGTCTAGTCTGAGAACTGATTTGGGAAATTGGTAGCAACAGCCTAGACAGGAATAAGAGCAAAAGAAGACGTACATTGCTTTCTTGGCAGAGGATGACTGACATATTCTACAAGAAACTAGGATGCATCACTGTATGAAGAACTAAAACTTAATATCTAGAAATGTATTACGGAACTCAGTGTAGAAATATGTATACAACAGCATCATGGTACCAATACACAAGCAACTCTTAAGGCGGAGTAAAGAAACACCTAAGCACAAGGATGATAACTCACATGTAAAGGCCTCCCTGATCTCACCATAACTGTGGCAATCTGAAGATCAAAGATCACCAATGTATTGGTTTATAATTGGCAAAGAAAACAAGGCACTGGGAGCAAATAACTAAAGACGAAAGGACAACATATTGGGATGAGGCCAAGCAAAAGTCTGGACTGCAGGTTAGAGACGGCAAACAGAAAGGGATAGGGGAGTAGTAAGGGACAATCCAGGTCTAGCATAGTTTTTACTTTGAGGCTAGAACAGAAGCTGCTGTTAAAAAAGGGATAATTAGTATGGCATATACAATATTATATGATATAAGAATCAGTCAGGGGAGGGTAGAAAAGACTGGGAAGAAAAGAGAGAATCAAAAGGAAATTTATAAAAGAACAATGGGACAATATCTGTATGGCTCCCAATTATATAACAAAGTCCAGAAAGTTTAGGATTTTTGCCAGAAGTGTTTGCATAGGTTATTTGTATATCCCAAGCAACTCCAGTGAATTTTTCCTCAGGCAGATAGCAAATATTGAAGATGTAAACACGAACTAAGTCCCAAACAGCAAGGAAAAATATGCAGAGGCACTGAAGTCCAATGAACTCTTCTCAACGGGAACAAATTCCTCTCAATATGATGAATAAATTCTTTTATTGCTTTGCCACACAAGTAAAAGTTGCACGAACAGACAAACAAGATAAAAACAATGTAAATCCAAGTAGAAACCAAAGTAAATCAAGCGCTTTCACCCGTAGCTGTGACGGGCTTTTTCAAGATGAACCACCAGTGGAAGGCTGTGTGCTTATAAGCAAGCATCAATATCAATTATACAATTAAAGTAATTAAATAAATTAGATTGAAACAGTTCAAATAGAAAATACTGCATTTTACAAGTCTTGTTTAAAGCAACATCCAGTTACAGATATTCTCCGGTGCATGGAATTAGTGCATACAGTGGAATTTCTTCAAGAAATAAAACACAAAACAATGTATTAAAATGTATTATGTTTTTTGTTATTCAATTATTGAAATTGTGTTCTAAAATCTAAAACAAACCAGTGAGTTCTGAATTCCAAAAATACTTAATGTTAAATTAGATGCATAGTAAGTTGTTTAATATAACATGCATCGCAATGTGCATAAATGCTGAACATTTACTTTGTAAAAATAACCACTGAAAATTAATACAACGAATTAAATACGAGCAATAAAAATATAAATGTTAAAGTGCCCTGGTGCATAAAAAACCAATATTAAGAATTTATTGCATTATGTCACCAAGTCGTATAAAGTGCAATATATTTTATGGGTTTCCGTTATTTTTACATCATTGAGGAGACCAATTTAATTCAACTACAGAACTACAAATGGTTCATAATAATGCATAACCAAAATATAATAATACAAATATATAAATATTCAAATGAATTATTAATTTATTTGATATAAATGTTATGTAGTAATAGTTTGATAATAAATATTGTAAAATATTAATTTATTAAATAAGTAAATAAATTGTGTGTGTGTGTTAAATGTAAAAGACTTTTAAATATATGGACATTAAATAATTAAAAAATGTATTTAAAAATTGATAAATACTTTTTATGTTGTAAGCAAGAAAGTGCATGTGCATTGATGGTATGAGTAAACAATAAACAACATTTAAATGGACACCGTTTAAAATAATCTTATACAAAAAAGTGAGTTAACTACTTAACAATAAAAAGCCAAAGCTAAAAATTCACTACTCCACTAAAACTTAATCGTACCACTTAAAAACAGTGGGATGTTATCACGGTGGAAACCAACTTAACAAGATGTATGCGGGTTCTTGTTAAACCTATTAAATAGTGTCAGTGGTTTAAAAATTTTTAATCTTTATGAAGTTATTGGGATGAGGCCAAGCAAAAGTCTGGACTGCAGGTTAGAGACTGCCTTCCCTGCCAGTGACTGATAACAGAGTACAGGCAAACAGAAAGGGATAGGGGAGTAGTAAGGGACAATCCAGGTCTAGCATAGTTTTTACTTTGAGGCTAGAACAGAAGCTGCTGTTAAAAAAGGGATAATTAGTATGGCATATACAATATTATATGATATAAGAATCAGTCAGGGGAGGGTAGAAAAGATTGGGAAGAAAGAGAGAATCAAAAGGAAATCTATAAAAGAACAATGGGACAATATCTGTATGGCTCCCAATTATATAACAAAGTCCAGAAAGTTTAGGATTTTGCCAGAAGTGTTTGCATAGGTTATTTGTATATCCCAAGAAACTCCAGTGAATTCTTCCTCAGGCAGATAGCAAATACTGAAGATGTGATGATACAGAGAGGTAACTGAGAACATGCGTTTGGGACTATAATGAGTTGGCTGATTAAAAAAAATCCATACAGGGTACTTTGTCAGAAGTGCTGGGGGAGGAAATCACTGTAACCAAGGAGATGGTTATTTTAAGCTGGGATACAGAATCTGAATTAACTAGACATAGGAAGGCCTTCCTTAGTTTAATGTTACTGTCTGCTAAAAAAGCAATTACTAGAAAATGGAAATTAAAATCTAAACCAAATGTCACTGAAAAACTGAATATTGTAAAGGAGATAAAAGAACTAGAGGTGAAATATTTTCCAACATTAATATTTTATTGGATAGTTTTGGAAATAGAATCATGAAATATTACAAAATACAGAACTGTAAACAACTATTTACAATAAATAATTTGTGCATAAGTAAACCACTTTCAATCGAGCTTCCCCAGTTTAAGCTGTAAAAAAGAATGTATGACACAGTACCAATACAGAAAAATATTTGGATATTCTTTAATAAGCCACACAAGTGCAAATTTATAAAGAAAATTATGCACATATAAAAAAAACATATGTGACTCAAGGGGACTCAATCATGCCTAGGACTTTTCCTAAGTACTCTAATTTTTTTTTTGGGGGGACTGTCAATATTTTACAGGCTTTTATGGAGCTTGTAACCACATCCTTCAGAAAACAGAAGGAGCACATTACATAGAAATAAATGGAATTTGTGGGAGCAATAGATGCAGAATAATGTTCTGGAGGAAGAGGCAGAAATTGAGTATTTTATGTAATGTTGGAGTGAATGCGAACTGTTAAAAACAAAATATATATGTATTCTATATGGTACCATGGTTTGTATTTATAGGTTCATAGGTCTTTACTACGCTAACGATCACAAGGGCCTTTTTAAGTCTAGCCATGCATCCCAAATCCCTGACAAGTTCTGATATCCTTGATAAGTCTAAGCATGGGCCAGGGAGATCAACCATTTACAGGTTACCTGTGTCCATTAGAGACATAGGTGCTAGACCCAGGATGAAAATCCTGTTTCCCATCCAAGTGTCCAAGTTGCACATGAAATGGGTTAGGGAGGAACTCTGCTACACATGGATGGGTAGTCTCTGGGATACATACCTATCTCTCCAGCAGGTCCTATTTATATCACAGGCAAGGTTTAAGTCTTTAGAATGGGTAATTTTGATGCATTTTTGTTTTGTAGATATGCAGGAGGTGTATTAGAGTGGGGTTTGACAGGTATAAATCTCCCCTCAAAAGCCTGTAGGAGGCAGAATACAGGGATAGGGCATTGAGCTGGTCTGCATAGGACATGTTACTTACGCCCTGTATTCTTTTAGTGAGGAACCTCTAAGGACGTTCCAACTGTTGGATATGCCTGGTTAGGTACATACCAAAAGGGGCACTGTACTCAATGATAGGTCTGATGAATGCCGACTACAGTGGAGCAATGACTTCCTTGAACTTGGATGCCATACCTTTGTTTATACGTTGTGCAACATAGAATGATTTCCTCACCACTGTAGACACATGATGGTCAAAGGCTAGATTACTATCTATGTGTGTCCCTAAGTCCATGACTACTGGGTCAACTCTAAGGGGTTTGTTGTCAACATGATAGTTACCAGGGATGGATGACTTCCCAAAGATTACTATTATGCATTTCTTGGCATTTCGTTTTAGTCCATGGCTCTGACACCAGTTGTATGTCTATATCAGCCCCTCCTGGAGAACACTTGTGACAGCATGAGATTCAATGACAGCTCCTATTTTGCAATCAACTGCAAATTTAGTCAGCCGCAGACCAATGACATTGGCCTTCACTTCTGAGAAGGAAATGCCAAAAAGGAGCTGTCCAAGGACTGATCTCTGAGGGACTCCACTTGTGACTGGGCTCTTTGTAGAGGTGGACTCCCCAATTCTAACTTCCTGGGTCCTGTCGGCCAGTTGGCTAGACACCAGGTGACATATGGATTTATACCTAGCCTCTTGAGTTTGTCAATAATGCCCAGAGTGGGGTATTGTGTCAAATGCCTTGGCCAGATAAAGACAGGCAGTGTGAATGACTTTGCCCTCATCCATTGCTTTGGTGACCTTCTCAAAGAAATCTACCAGGTTGAGTAGGCATGATCTGCCCTTGATTCAACCAAACTGAGTTAGGTCCAGTGTCTGAAGGTTTACTATCTCTCTACTGATCATCTCCATGATAATTCTTTCCATGGTTTTACATATAAGACTAGTGAGACTTATGGGTCTGTAGATGACCCACCTTTGTGTAGAGGAATGACTGCTGCCTTTCTCCATTCATGAGGCACAAAGCCTGTTTGGAGGCTACAGTTAAATAGTAATTCCAGAGGCTCTGACAGGTCATGTTTCATGCTATTTAAAAGGCATCCTGGGATATTGTCTGGGCCCATTGATGCAGTGTTCTTGGTCATTGAGAGAGCATTAAGGACCTGTTCCTCTTTTAATTTGTTGTGCCCATGTCATTGTCTAAAATGTGATATGTCATTGTCTAAAATGAGATTTAATAAAGAAATAAAACAGTAAGTGGTTCAAGGGGAAGGGAAGTGGCCACTACCCTGAACCAAAAAGGACATTAATTGCAGACAAATTGCACAATGGATTGGCAAAATCCAATAACAGGTAAGGTAAACTGGTGCCTGTGAGCACTGTTTTTTCTCTATAAATAACAACAGGACAATAACAAAAAAAGAAAAGCAGGAAACCTAGAATAGGAACGGTGTTTCAACAAAGAAAAGGTAGACTTTTGCTACCCACTCAACTTGAGAAACATTTTATTTTGTTGAAGACATTGCTCTTGTGGTCTTGCTTGCTACATGTTATAAACATGGAACACTTTCTTACATGCCAGATGTGGCTGACCATTCTACTCAGTAATCATGCACAGGCCTCAAGAGAAATTAACCTGATGAAACCAGGGTGGTCTTAACTTGGCACATCAGCCTCAATAAATGGGAATTGTCCAGGATAACAAACTGCACCATCTGATTCTTCAAAAATTAGATCTGGGAAGACCAAAACAGAGTCAACAAAATCTTTTGGGGACTGAGTGCTTGTTCTTTGAACAATACCCCCTGAATAAGGGGTACATGGAACAACTCAAACCTCTTCCACCATGGGAGCTGCAAAACATCTAACTGGAAAACTCCAGTACCTGGCAAGATAGAGAAACAAATCTGTAAGTCTGGAATTTACAGTACTGGAATAGATTTAATCCTGTGTGACTGAAGGCAGATCTGAATGACCTCTTCTAAGATTTCCCAGTCACTTCTTTTCAGAGAATATTTGGCTTTACCTTCAAGACAGTGGTTTTGTCTTGAAATGTGACATCACTGGCACTATCTCACTACCTAAAGCCTAAGTCCAGACTTCTTTTCATTTTCTATAAAGGATAATGAATGTGTTTAGCTGTTTGCCATGCTAAACAACACGTAATGGTACATGAATAAAAGTCTTTCCTATCTACACTTAACTGCTAAATCAGTGCAGAGAAAACAGCCTTTCTTTCTAAAACATTTATTCAGCTGCATCTCTGTATCTCAGATCAAAAGTCCTTTGTTCTAAAAAAAAAAAAAAAAAAAAATCCCCATCCATCTAAGCTCTTCAACAGGAAGGTGAGGTATCCTTGGTCATACTGTTGATTGGGGAATGTTAGGAAAACGGGACTATTTACAGAAGGTAGTAAGAACAGATCCACCATTCACATTTCCTCTTTAATACAATATAAAAAATAATCTGACCATGTAGCTTGCCCAAATGTTACTACATTGGGAAAGAAGACTCCACAAAATGCTTCTCAAGTGTGACATGGCCTAAGTAATTACAATGACAGTCACCATGGGAAAAAAAAAAATTTTGGATATAGCCCATGGTCAAGACAAACATGCTAACTGACTAATCTAAAAAAAAAAAAAAAGCTCCTGACAACAGACCATTTTCTCTAGGGACAAAGTCTTTCCATGTAGCATTTAAAGCTCACAAAGACTGTGTTTGGGAGAAAGTCATCAGAATCTTGAAAAAGTACAGTTGTGTACACTTACCATAAATGTAGATGTTTTTAGTGTATTCACTGTTGCAGTCATCACACTTGGGTTATCCTGCCAGGGGTAGCTCTCAGTCGGCCTGAATACCAGAGGCTTAGTATTTCTGTGTCAGTTGCTGTCACTCCAGCACTGACGTCAGGTTGTCAGGGGTATAAAAACAGGCAGCTGATGCCATTACATCAGTTTTTCTTGCCCCAAATGTCAAGAGCCCCCAAACAGGGAGCTATGTTATGGTGGAATAACACCACCAGTAGAAAGTAAATACCAATAGCCCTGTAAAGAGTGAGGAAGAGAGAGAGACAGAGAAGGGGGCTGGAGGGTGTTGAAACCAGGACTGGAACAGTGAATACACTTGAACATCTACATTTATGGTAAGTGTACACAACTGCACTATGTTCTTCATGTTTCACTGTTGCAGTCATCACACTTGGGTTGATTCCCAAAGCTGAAGAACGGGTGGAGACAGTCAAGAAGAGTTGGATTTGGCTAGTATGCCCTGTAGGACTGCGGTTGCAAAGCATGCCCTGGATCTGGAAAAGATAGGCAAGTAGTAATGCTTGGTGAAGTTATGAACATAACTCCATGTTACAGCTTCCAGGATGCCCCTAGTAGGGACCCCTCTGAGAAAGGCTGCAGAGGTTGAAGTTGCCCTAATGGAATGTGTTCTGACCCCCTGTGGGGATGATTTCCCATGGTGTTTGTGAAATTGGTACAGTGTGCTATCCATTTGGAAATTGTTTGTTTTGATATGGCCTTGTCCTCTGCTCCTGGTGCATAGCTGACTAGTAACTGGTCAGATTTCCTTAAGGCCTTAGTCCTACCCAGGTAGAATCTGAGCTGTCTGTGCACATCTAAAGAGTGCAAGATCCTTTCCCCCTTATTTTGTGGTTTAGGGAAAAAGGTAGGCAAATGAACAGATTGGTTGAGAGCCACACTCGACACCACTTTAGGCATGAAAGTTGGGTTAGTCCTGAGGGAGATCCTATCAGAATGAAAAATGATGAAGGGTTCCACAGCCATAAGTGCTTGTAACTCAGACACTCTTCTAGCTGAAGTGATGGGCAGAAGCAAGGCTGTTTTCCAAGAGAGGAATTTTAACTCTGCTGAAGCTGGTTCAAAGGGGGGGGGGGGTAGCGTGAACTTTTCCAACACAAAGTTAAGGTCCCAAGCAGGGGCAGGGGCTCTTCTTGGTGGCCTTAAGTTGTTAGCCCCTCTAAGGAACTGCTTGATGAGAGGGTATAAAAAGAGAAGTGGCTCAGTGCTGTAATGTGCAGAGATGGCAGAGGCATTGATTTCAATGGAAGAGAAGGCTAGGCACCTGTGGAGTAGGTCTGCTAGGTAATCCAGGATGAGAGGTAAGAAGGGCTGTGCTGGGTCAGCTCCTTTAATCTGGATCCAGAAACAGTACCTTTTCCAATTGTTAGCATAGGATTTTCTAGTGCTGGGCTGTCTGGCTTTATGTACAATGTCCAGGAACTGCTTGCGTAGGCTGGCCACTGGAGGAGAAGTCAAAAAATAAGCCAGGCTGCCAGGTTCAGGGTCTGCAATTGTGAATGCAAGAACTCTCCCTCCTGCTGAGTCAGGAGAGTTGGAATCTGAGGGAGGTGCCATGGAGGCAACAGTGACAGACTGTGCAGTAGTGGGTACCAGTGTTGGCGTGGCCAGTCTGGGGCAATCAGGATTGCCCTTGGTCTTTCCTCCCTTATTTTGAGTAATACTCTTGTAAGAAGAGGTAGAGGGGGAAATGCATAGATTGAGAGGTTTACCCATTGGAAGAATAGGGCATCCACTTTCCAGGCCTTGCTTTGAGGTTCCCTGGTGCAAAATTTACTGAGCTGGTGGTTGTTGGGGGAGGCAAATGGGTCCACCTTCGTGGTACCCCATTTCTGCGTCACAAGGCTGAAGGTGTTGTGGTTTAATTGCCACTTGTGTGGGTCTAGGAGATTTCTGCTTAAGTTGTCTGCCAGAGAGTTTTGTTTGTCTGGAGAAATTCTGGTAGCAGGTGAATATGCATGTCTGAGGCTGTGTTCCAAAGGGTCATGGCTAGCCTGCAAAGTGGGTAAGAGGGGGTTCCCCCCTGCTTGTTGATGTACCACATCACTGTGGTGTTGTTGGTTTTGATTAGTAGAGGCCCTAGAGATAGTAGGGATCCAAAAGCTGTCATGTGTGCTGAACAGCTAGCATCTCTTTTTGGATGATGTGCAGATGAATTAGATTTGGGCTCCAGTGGCCCTGAATACACCTGCCATCTAGGTGTGCACCCCAGGCGTAGTCTGATGCATCTGTGGTTAAGTCCTGGGTGGTGTGGGGTTGTGAAAAGGGAAGTCCCTTGTTGTGGGTGCATGCTGCAGCCCACCAAAGAAAATCTTTCCTTAGACAAGGTATCATAGGTATAATAGTTTCCAGGTCCTGAAAATGTTGACACCAAAGGCTTTTTAAGTACCACTGAAATTTCCTCATATGCAGTCTGGCATATGGAATTAGTAGCATTCTGGAGGCCATGAACTCTAGAGCTTACAGGATTTTCCTTGCAGATAACTGGGTTCTGGTGGGCAGTTGGGAGAAGTAGCCTGTCAGACAGGCTTGTTTTTCTGGAGTAAGGAATGCCATCTGGGATGCTGTGTGCAGGCTTGCTCCTAGGAATACAATTTTGTAACTGGGGACTAGTTAGGATTTATTTTCATTTATAGTGTACCCCAGTGAGGTTATTAGGTCCTTTACAAATGTCAGGTGCTGCAACAGCTTTTCCTGATTGTCTGCCTGAATCAGACAGTCATCCAAGTAGGGGTACATTTGAATATTTCTTTGTCTGCAAAAAGCAATGGCTGGAGCCAGGCATTCTGTGAAAAATCTGGGAGCAGTGGATAAGTCAAAGGGAAGTGCAGAGAAGTGATAATGCATAGATCCTGCCCTGAAACGTAGTCATGTCCTGCATGAGTCTCTGATTGGGATGTGCAGATAGGCCTCTCTTAAGTCTAGGTGGGCTAACCAGGCATCTTTGGATGGCATAGGGAGATGCTGCTGTAGGATGAGCATTTTGAATTTTGGTATCACCAGGAAGGTGTTTAGAATGGATAGATCTAAGATTGGGCGCCAGGTGCCCTCTTTTCTGGGTACTAGGAAATGTCTGGAATAGAAACCTTGGGCTATCTGTTCTGCAGGAACAGGCTGAATTGCCCTCATGGAGAGCAGGGAATGAACTTGGTTTTGTGCCTCTGCCCACTGGTTTGGAGGAAGATCTGGGAACCCTTTTGGGGTTGGCAACGTGTGGAAATAAAATTTGTACACTATGTTGAGGACCCATCGATTGTTGGTGATGGAGGCCCATGTTTTTTGCATGGGAGGCAAGTTTTCCTCCAAGGGGCACAAGCAGATGGGCAGAGGTGAAAGCTGGAGTTGAGAAGTCATTGTGAATTCTTTCCATAAGGGGTGGCTTAGCACTCCCTGTTTTAGAAGTGGAGGTACTCCATTGCTTAGATCTCTCCATATCCTGAGACTGCTGTCTGGGGTGTCTGCTTCCCCTAGGTCTAGTCTGAGGCAGCCTTGAGGGGGCTGCAAAGGACCAGTGTTTTGAGGGGCAATCCCTACTGAATCTTGGAAGCTGGACTTGCAAAAAATCTTTAACTGTCTGCATAGACTTGGCTTTTTCTTCCATCTTTTTTAAAACCTCTTCTGCTTTGGTGCCAGACAGATTGTCTTTGTTCAGTGGTATGTCCAATAATTTTGATTTGACATGGTCTGGCAAGGTCTGCTCCTTAAGTCAAGCATGCCTTCTAAGTACAGTACCTGTGACTGCTGCCCTGCAGGATGCTTCTAGGGCGTCAAACCCACATTGCAAGGTATGCTTACTAACTTGGCTTGGAGAATGCATAAGCTCCTGTGATTATTTATTATCTGCACAGTCAGGGAAGGTAGATAATTTTTGTTTAATATGTTCCATAGTATGTTGCTGGTATTTCAGCATTTGGAACAGACAATTTAATGCTCTAATGGCAAGAGTTGCAGAGGTGTATACTTTTTTTTACCCCATCTGTCCAAAGTTTGGGAATCCCTGTCCAAAGGGGTGGGATTCTTAGCTGTGGTTGCTTTTATTCCTTTAGGTCCTTGGGAGATGACCTCTGGGTCAGCAGTAGGATTTTTGAAAAGAAATCTGTGTGAGTCAGGGACTCTGTAGTACCTGTTAGGTTTCCTGGGAGCAGGAGGTAGAGTATCAGGAGTTAGAATGGATTACATAAAAACATCATCCACAACATCCAGAACAGGAGGAATAGCTAAGGGTCTGTGCTGTGGTAAATCTAAAAATTCCCTGAGTCCCTTTTTGGGCTGAGGATAATCCTGGCATTCCCGATGGAAATGCTCTCTCAAGGTATGTAGGGTTTCACCAAAAGAAAAATCCTCTGGAGGAGAGGCAGAAGGAGTGTAATCCTCTGCATATGAATCCTCATAAGCAGATAAGGGCATGTCTTCATAATCAGAAACCTCAGAGTCATCGGACTCTTGGTCAGATACAGCTGCTGGGGATAAGTCGCTTTTCCTTTTAGCAGAGATAGGCTGGCTTCCCCTAATCAACATGATAAGGTCTTCCGCCATTTTAAGCATCTGAGATTGAGGCATGGAAGCAAGCACTTGAGTTTGGGTCATCATTTTTTTAGGCATAGTTCATACTCTGGGCTTTAAAAATTCTGTAGTTTTAGAAAGAACTGAAGACTCCAAAGAAGTCATCAGTTTGTGTTGAATATCGGTAGTGTGAAGAACTTCCTCAGAAGCCGGTGCCTGCACAGTGGCTCTAGACCCATCCAAGGTAGAGACATCCGCAGGTATCATAGTCAAAGAAGAGTCTCACGGCATACCAGACTCCGAACGGGTCTCGTAGCAGCCTGAAAATCCATAGAAGCGGGCATCAGCGGCTGTGAAAGCACCTCACTGAGCAACGGTGAACAGGCAACTAGCTTAACAGAAGCGTCGTCGGCAGTTTTGGACCTGTGCACTCTTGTCTCTGTCTTTATCCTTATGTTTTTTCAGAAGATTGTTAGTTGGATGGCTTACCGAAGCCATTTCGGAATACAGAGATCAAGAGCGAAAGTATTTAGCTACGATAAGGTCCCAATGACGTACAGTTCTGGTGTTGAACAAAGCATAAAACTGACAGCGAGGGACGTTGTAGTTTGGGCCTAAACAGGTGACACAGTAAGAATGGAAATCTCGGTGTGGTATTTGCTTTCCACATGAGAGACAATTGTTAACTTTTTCTGACATCGGTCAGAGCAAGAAAAAATGATCCCCAACAGGGTACTTAGCTTTAGAAGACTTCAACTTCAATTACGGAAACAGAAACGAAAACTCAGGTAGTGGCCAACCGGTACTTGTGCAAACTGCTTCTGCTTTGGGCTCCTTGGCAGGAAATACAGGTGTAATGGCGTTGGCTGTCTGTTTTTATACCACTGATGAGCTGACGTCAGTCCTGGAGCGACAGTAACCGACGCAGAAATACTAAGCCACTGGTATTCAGGCTGACTGAGGGCTACCCCTGGCAGGATAACCCAAGTGTGATGACTGCAACAGTGAAACCTGAAGAACATCTTCACAGTGCATTCCATCCTTGGGGAACTATGAAGTGGTTACCACGGTTTGCAGAAGAAGATGTACTGAAGTGGCTGAGACTACCAAGTTGCTAATCTATGGAAAAACAAAGATCCCTTACCTATATAGGGTAGTCCATAGCACACCACTTAACCACTGTGTACAAAATATTTGGCACTGACATTAAAAAGGCAATGCCTGGTAACAGAAGTCTATGTAATGTATGTAGCACTGAGAACAATCCAAAGGGTAATGCTCAACAGAAGTATTTTTGAAATCTGAATATAAAAAAAAAGTATAATTGCACTGACCATAACCACAGATATTCAGTATTCATTTCTTGGTTTCAGTCTTCACCTCTGGTTACTGCCAGCACCAGTGGCATTTCACTGGGCAAATATATTTTACCATGTGTGTAGCAGTTAGTATTGCTGCCTCACACCTCCTAGTTTTCCAGTCTTTCTGCCTGGGGTGCCTTCTATGTCAGTGTGGGTTTGTGCTAAAGGCTCCAGTTTCCTCCTACATCCAAAACTACAAAGGTGAACTGGAAATACTCATATTGCTCCTAAGAGTGAGTGTGGCACTCATGCAAATACCTGCATATCTTGAGATGAGCCAGCAAGCATCCCTTCACTATTTCCTCCCTTATCCCTGCTGCTTACCAGGATAAACTCTGACTCCCCACAATGCTGAACTGGATAAAGAAGGTACTGAAAATGCATACATGTACTAACCTCTCATTGTTACTTGCAATTACTGACCCTGGTTAGTAAAGGGAGAACCTCTGTACATACAAGCACCACAGAACTGATGACGCCAGTTTCTGAAGCCTGCCAAGCTCACTACTAAACATCTTCCATTGGGACTGTACAGCTCTAGTATTCCATGTACAAGTCCTCTTTCTTACTTCTCTGTACCCTGGCATTTATCATGCACCTCCGTCCTATGTTTCTAAATACCATATATGCTGTGAATATCTTCCTGTAGATGATGCATATCCTCCAGTTTAACTGTGTGTTAATGCCCTTTACACTGTAAATACCTCTTGTAACTGTTGCATGTCTTTTAATTTGTACAACAATTGTTGCTTTGTTTTATCTCCTAGGTCCTCTCCGAAAATAGGCACTGTCCTGTAGGGCTAACCCAGTGAACAAAAATAACACTGTAAATACCTCTTGTAACTGTTGCATGTCTTTTAATTTGTACAACAATTGTTGCTTTATTTTATCCCCTAGGTCCTCTCTGAAAATAGGCACTGTCCTGTAGGGCTAACCCAGTGAACAAAAATAAATTAATTCATAACTTGATCCAGTAAATAAATAGCAGAACACCTGTTCCCTATGTATAAGCAGTTATTGAAGGGAGCTGAGAGACTGCTTCTCTTACGGATGCATGCCAAACAAATTTTCTAGGCAACAACCAAGACAACTTTATTGCATAGAAAGATGTCAAAACAGCAAAGACTTTGCTCACATATCTGTATAAACAGTCAGAAACACACCAAGCCTCACAACACCACAGGAACTCCTCCGGCTGATATCCATCTCAAACACCATGTAGTAATCCATAAAATGTAACATCCTGAATATAAACATAAAAAGCAAGAAAAGAAGACAATTAAAGGGCAAAGTGCTTCATACATATGCACCCAAACATGAGTATGGAGTAACAATATCGAAACCCTATAAGAAAACAGGCATGAGTAAACTGGAAAGAGTACAGCGGAAATATACCAAGGGCGTCCATGGATGTGAAAATTTAAGATATTATGAAAGACTAAAATATCTGAACTTGTACAGTGTCTCTTACAGATATCTAAGAAGAGATCTTATTCAGGTATTTATGGCAATTAGAGGCAACTACCTTTGGGAATTTTATTTACTTAATTTTACATTTGTTAACTGGGAAAGTCCGAATTCAGTGGAGGCCCGGGGAGAAAGGCTCCAAGATGCATGTCTTTGTAACGTGGGAGGAAACCACAGCACTCGGAGAAAACCCACACGAATGCAAGGAGGACATGCAGACTCCACACAGAAGGCACCCCAGCCGAGAATCGAACCAGAGAACCTCTTGTTGTGAGGTGACAACGCTACTGCTGCGCCACTGAGCCGTCCTGGAATGTTTAGGGTTATTAAGAAGTACTAGAGAATCATCAGACAACCTATGTAGAAGACTCTATAGGAATGAGAAGTGTACTAATTGGTTCTCTGAGAGAGCAGCTGATGCATGGAACAGACTACCAAATTACACTAAAGCAAGTACTAGTTTAGATATTTTTAAGAACAGCCTGGACACGTATTATGGAAACAAGTGTTTTGGTATATTGGCAATCTAGAAGGGCATGAAAAGAAAAAAAAAAACAATCCTGGGGTGATGGAAATAATGAGGAAGAAGAATCCAGACTAGACTAAGACATGCCTGAGGATCTGAAAAGCGTCTTTCAGAGATGCTGTCCTGCAGACAAGATGGCCAAGTGGCTGAAAGACTAGACAGAAAACAGTTTCAGGTAGGGGCCAAAGTCCACAGACGTGCTGAGGACAGCACTTGCCATACAGCCTGCAACATCACTATCAAAATCAGCATCAAAGCATCACTCAGGGCTAGAGGCATTGACCTTGACTGCCAAAGCTCAAAGTCCACTTGGGCTGATGACAAAATTATCAATGGTGATTCCTGCACTGATGATTTGACTGTTCCTGAATTCTGGGGTCACAAACATCCATTAAGTAAACTGCACTGGCACTGATGAGAATGTGTCAAACCAAAAGGCTGTGGTTCAAGGGCCAGAACCACAGTAGACTGCTAACTCTGGGCAGGGAAATAACTGGCTTCATTGAGAGCAGTACAATGAAAGTGGCCAAAAAGGAAAACAAGGAAAAAAAGAGATGAAAATTAGGCAGGAAAGAGCTGTCTTCATCCACCCAGGTAATAAAGATGAAAGACACAAGACTGACGTTTTGACGCAACTTCAAAAAGGCCCTCAGCATCTTAGATTCCATGTCAACAGTGGCTGATGCACTACAGACAAATCTGGAAGACTGTGGTCTGGTGGGTAATATCTTCCTGAATTCAGCATCTGAAAATGATAAGATGCTGTCTTGACTGGTTAGCATTGGAAAAGAAGCATCAACAACTAAACACCGAAAGAAGCAGGGGTAGAAAAAAATGAAATCCTCCACCATTGTTTTTTAGTAACAGGATCTTAAGAAACCTCTTTAGAAGGAGAGCAGAGCACCACAGCTGGCTCATCTATTGCTTGGTACCATTCCATATTCCATGATCTGGTACTCCACAAATGTAACCATAAGTTGAGCAGCACATAAAAAGGTATATTCTGATGTGGCTGGTGTTCCTGCCCTAGTCTTATTTCTGCACCCTTCATCTAAAAGATGATGAGCAGGAGAAAAAAAAAGTCTCGCTTCTACTTTTAAAAGGAAATTGTTTGGGACAACTTATATTACACATGAAGCACTGAAACTCCTCAGTTCTGCAGTCCTAACGGACAGAAATGCTGGTACAGAAATTAATACCAGTACTGCACTATTAATCAATTGGCATCTCTCTGTCATGGCCACCTACCACCTTGGGAATGAACTGGCTGCTCCATTCATTCCAGCCTAGCTTTGTCTCAGTTTAGAAGAACATTCTCAGTATGTCTATGATTTTTTCCCCTTTGGTTTCTTTAATTTCCTTGTCTTTTTGTCTAGTTTGGGAAATTAAAAAACTAAGGTTCAGTGCTAGGCATCAAAGAGGTCTATACCTTGGTAAAACCTAGTAAGAAACACCTTCTGGATTCCATCTAGCACTAGAAATTAAGCCTTTCTCATTCACTTCATGTTTCCCTATAAGTCCTAGGGTGAAATGAACTTCAGATCTCACATTCTGCATTAAGTTCCTCCCTGAAACAGGCAACACATATGATGCACATGTCCTGGGAAGGAATCTTATGCCTACACCTACTGCACTTCTACACAAATCATAATAACCTATAATAAAAATTAATAACCACTAAACAAAAACTGGCTAAAGTACAGCAACAGTTCAAGAGCAAGACTATGCTAACTAAATATTAACAGAACACTGATGACTCACAGAGAAGTTGAATATAAGAAAATACCACAGATGTTGGTGGGTCTTGATGCAAAGAAAGCATTTGACAGAGATAGCTGGGAGTTTATGAGCAGGTCAATGGAAGCATGTGCATTCCCTGATAAAATTATAAGGTTGATTAGGAGGATATATGAGGGATTGGAGGCAAAAATTAAAGTGGGTGGGTTCCTCTCTAATAACTTCTGTTTGAGCAATGAAACCAGGCATGGCTGTCCTCTTTCCTCTTTATTTGCATTACATTTAGAACCACTGGCAAAGAAAATAAGGGACTCAGAAATTTGAGGATACAATTGGTATGGAAGTCAAGAAAAACTGGCTCTATTTGCAGATGATATTATTTTACAGCTGATAAAACCAGAAGAGGACACTTCAGTGTTGTATAATATTTTGAGGCAGTTTCCAACCTTTTTTGGATGCAAAAGATAAAACAAAGGCCGTAGCTGTAAATTATGTAACCACAAACACATTGGTTCAGCAATATCCCTATTTACGGGGATATGATAAAATTAATTACTTAGGAGTATGGATTAAAAAGGATTCTGGTGTGACAGCTAAGGATATGTAGGAAGAGAGTAAATAAAAGACAATACAAAAACTGAGAAACTGGAAGCTCTGTCATATGGACATGGATAGCAAGCAGTTCATATGTTTATCAACCAGAGCACAAGTTGTGGATATCAATTAATAAAGATCTGAAGGATTTTATCTGTTGGGGAAGATGGCATGAGTCAAGTGGGATAAGCTGATTCTTCCAAAAGAACAAGACAGTTTGGGATTACCCAATTTGAAGGGGGATTTCAGAGTTATACAGTTAAGGCTCCTATACATAGCGCAGGCAGAAACCTACAATTCATAGTAGAAAGGGATGATAAAACAAGGGAAGTTCAAGAAACAAGGAGAGACTGGGATTTTGGATGCAGATATTTAAGGAGAAAAGCAATAACAATACAGAATATTATATTTGTAAAGTAGCAGAAATTATTCTAAGAACTAAACAGACACAGGAATGGAGAAAGGTGATTCTACTGGTGACTGCAATTACAGATACAGACAATAGGCAAGAGGGGGCTGGAATTTGTTGGAGATAACTGGCAAAAGAACCAAGGTATTGGGAGCAAATAATTAGAGAGGGAAAAGTGGGAAGAGGCCAAGAATGTATTTGGACTGCAGGCTACAGTTTGCCTTCCCTAACAAGGACTGATATCAGAGTATAGGCAAAGAGAAAGAAATAGGGGGATACTAAGTGAAAGGCCAGTACTGGTAGAGATTTTAGTAGAATTTACAACAGAAACTGCTGTTAAAAATGAATAATTAAAATTAATAATTAGTAGAGCATACAAAAAGTACAGTTGTGTACCTACCATAAATGTAGATGTTCGAGTGTATTCACTGTTGCAGTCATTACAATTGGGTTATCCTGCTGGCAGGCTACCCGCAGTCGGCCTGAGTTCCAAAGTCTAGGTCCGGCATTGGTGCAGCCGACGCCATTTTCTTTAGTTTTTCTGGCACCAGATGTCAGGTGCCCCTAAAATGGTTGGCTCACTAATGCCAATAAGCATGCATAACCAAAAAAACAACATTTCCTTCATCTACAAGCAAATACACCACATAGGTTGTATAGAATAGAGAAGTACAGATAAGTCCCAGCAAGGAAAAGGGGGATGGTGGGAGGGTAACCTGGACTGCAACAGTGAATACACTCGAACATCTACATTTATGGTAGGTACACAACTGTACTATGTTCATCGTGTTTCACTGTTGCAGTCATTACAATTGGGTTGAATCCCAAAGCTATGGTTGGGAGGCTGGTGCTAAATAGGATTAGGAGAGGCTATCAGGCCCTGCAGAACTGCAGTGGCAAAGCCTTCCCTGGATTTAGAGTAGAGAGGTAAGTGATAGTGCTTTGTAAAAGTATGCACTGAACTCCAAGTTGCAGCCTCTAAGATGTCTTTGGTTGATACTCCTCTGAGGAAGGCTGCTGAAGTGGCTGCTGCTCTGGTGGAATGTGGCCTAATGCCCTTAGGCACTGATTTGCCATGCTGTGAATAGCAGAAATGAATGCAGTGGCCTATCCACTTTGAAATAGTCTGCTTTGAGATAGGCTTTCCTTGTGATCCTGTAGCATATGCTACTAGAAGTTGTTCAGTCTTTCTGAAAGCTTTGGTTCTGTCCAAGTAGAAGCGTAGCTGTCTGTGAATGTCCAAAGAATACAGAAGTCTCTCACCCTTATTCTGTGGGTATGGGTAAATGGTAGGCAAGTGAATTGTTTGGTTAAGGGCCACATTGGTCACTACCTTAGGCATAAATGTAGGGTTTGTCTTCAGAGAAACCCTGTCAGGATGGAAAATGATAAAAGGTTCCACAGCCATGAGTGCCTGTAACTCTGAGACTCGTCTAGCGGAGGTTATTGCTAGGAGCAGAGCTGTTTTCCAGGATAAGAATTTTATATCAGCTGCAGAGGCTGGCTCAAATGGAGGCAGTGTAAGTTTTTCCAAGACATAGTTGAGGTCCCATGCAGGTATTGATGCTCTCCTTGGGGTTCTTATGTTTTTGGCCCCTCTGAGGTACTGCCTTAGTAATGGATGAGAAAAAATAGGTGGTTCTGTATTGTAATGAGCTGAAATGGCAGAGGCATGAATTTTAATTGATGAAAAGGAAAGGCCTTTATCCAGCATCTCAGTTAAGTATTGCAAAATCTGAGGAATATTTGGAACAATTGTCTCAATACCTTGTGCCTGGTTCCAAGCACAGAATCTCTTCCATTTTTCTGCATAAGATTTTCTGGTGCTAGGCCTCCTGTCCTCCAAAATAACAAACATGACTGCTTTAGAAAGAGATGTGTCTTGAATGACTACATTATCCGCCATCCTGCCAGGTTTAAGGTCCTGAGTTGGCTGTGCAGTATCTGACTGTCGTGTTGGGTCAATAAGTGAGGAATTTGAGGTAATGGCCAAGCTGGGCATTGAGACAAGCTCTTTAGGATTGGGTACCAGTGCTGGTGAGGCCAGTCTGGGGCAATCAGAATCATTTTTAGCTTCTCTTGTCTGATCTTGAGGAGTACCTTGGGGAGGAGAGGCAGAGGAGGAAAGGCATATACTGTTAGGTTTTTCCAGCTGAAAGATAGAGCATCCACTTTCCATGCTTGCTTGTGATAAGTCCTTGTGCAGAATCTTTGCAGTTGGCAATTGTGAGGGGAGGCAAATAGGTCTATGTCTGGGCATCCCCAGTTCCTTGTTGTCATGCTGAAGATTGTGGATCCAACTTCCACTCGTGGGGATCCATTAGGTTTCTGCTTAGTTCGTCTGCCAGAGTATTTATCCTTCCTGGCAGGAATTGTGCTTGCAGATGTACTTGGTAAGTCAATGCTGTGTCCCACAAGTTCATGGCTACTCTGCAGAGGGGGTAGGAATGTGTGCCCCCTTGCTTGTTTATGTACCACAAGACTGTGGTATCGTCCGTCTTTATCAGTAGTTGCCCTGGATGAAGTAGATCCTTGAAGGCTGTAAGGGCATTTTGAACTGCTAGCATCTCTTTTTGATTGATATGTAGATGCATTTGACTTGCAGACCATGTGCCCTCAATACATCTTCCTGCCATATGGGCCCCCCAGGCATAATCTGATGCATCTGTTGTCAATGTCTGCCTGGCTGTGGGTAAGGTGAATGGCTATCCCGTGTTGTAGTGACAGGCTTTTGCCCACCATCGAAACTCCTGTGGCAGGGAATGAGGGTAATTATTGTTTCCAGGCTGTGGCAATGTTGAGTCCAAACACTTTTTAGATACCATTGAAGTTTCCTCATATGCAGTCTTGCATATGGAATTAGCAGAATGCAGGATGCCATGAAGCCCTAAGCCTGCAGAATTTTTCTTGCAGATAACTGGGTCTTTGTTGCCAACATTTTGAAATAAGTAGCCAGTTGTCTATGTTTGTCTGGTGTGAGATAAGCCATCTGGGCAGTTGTATTTAAGCTTGCACCCAGGAATATTATCTCTTGAGAGGGTATGGGTTTTGATTTCTTTTCGTTTACTGTGTACCCTAGGCCTGTTAGTAATGTTTATACAAACGCCAGATGCTGTAATAGAGTGTCCTTGTTCTCCTCTTGAATAAGGCAGTCGTCCAAGTAAGGATATATTTGAATTCCACTTTGTCTGCAAAAAGCAATTACTGGTGCCAGGCATTTTGTGAAGACCCTGGGCGCAGTAGATAAGCCAAAGGGCAGTGCAGAGAATTGGTAATGCATTGAGCCAGCTATAAATCTGAGGTATCTTCTGCATGATTGCCTGATTGGGACATGCAGGTATGCCTCTTTTAGGTCTAAAGTCACAAGCCAAGCCTTCTTGCCCAGCATGGGCAGAAGCTGCTGCAGAGTTAACATTTTGAATTTTGGAATATCCAGGAATGTGTTTAGGATAGACAGGTCCAGTATTGGTCTCCAGGTTTTGTCCTTTCTGGGCACCAAGAATAGCCTTGAGTAAAATCCTAGTCCCTGCTCTTGCTGTGGTACTTGCTGAATGACTCTCATGTCCATGAGGGATGAAACTTATTTTTGTGCCTCTGCCCATTGATTGCGTGGCAGGTCTGGCATACCATTTGGCCTTGGCAGGGTGTGAAAATGGAACCGGTAGCCCTGGGATACTATATTTAAGACCCATTTGTCCAGGGTGATCCTGTGCCAATTTTGTGAAAAAAGTGCTAGTTTTCCCCCCAAAGGAGCTGCTAGAAGATAAGTGCTTGGTGCTGGCAGGGGAAAGTCATTGAGCCTGTTTCCTGTATGGCTGTGATTTTTCTTCTCCACTTTTGGAGGTAGAAGCACCCCATTGTTTAGGCCTGTATGAGCCTTGGGACTGTGATCTGCTTCTGGGGCATCTGTATCTGCCTCTTTGTGGCCTGTCTGACATTGGAAAGGACCAATTCATGGCAGGCCAGTTCCTGCTAAATCTGGGAGGCTGTACGTACCTGTAAGAAATCCTTGACTGTTTGCATAGATTTAGCTTTGTCCTCCATTTTCTTCAACACCTCTTCTGCTTTAACACCAAACAAGGTATCATGTTATAATGGAGCATCTAATAATTTTGCTTTAACATGATTGGGCAAATTCTGTTGTATTGTCATAAAACAAAAAGCAAGCTTAAATTTAAAACTTATACTTTGTCCGTGCCTTCCTTATTTTGCTGCTCAGAGTTTTTGTTTTAAATTCTGTTCTTTTAACCAAGCAAGCCTCCTAATGATAGAACCTGTAACAGCGGCCCTGCAAGAGGCCTCTAGAGAATCAAAACCACATTGCAAAGTATGCTTTCCTACTTGTTCAGCTGCATGCAATAAATCCTGCATTTCTTTGTTTTCTGCACATTTTGAATTTGTCAACATCTTCTGTTTAAGCAGTGACATTAGATATTGCTGATATTTAAGCATATGAAATTGACAATTTAAAGCTCTTACAGCCAAGGTAGCAGAAGTATAAATCTTTTTCCCCCATCTGTCCAGGGCCCTTGAATCCCTATCAGAGGGTATAGGGTTTTTTGCAGTGGAAGCCTTGACCCCTTTGGGACCCTGAGAGATAGTTTCTAGGTCTGCAGCAGGGTTTTTATATAGAAATTTATGAGAATCAGGAACCCTGTAGTATCTGTCTGGTTTAACTGGAGCTGGTGTCAAAGAGTCAGGAGACAGTCTGGACTCTGAAAATACATCATCTACAATGTCCAAAACAGCAGGAATAGCAAGGGGCCTGTGCTGAGGTAATAAAAGGAAGTCTCTGAGCCTTTTCTTGGATTCTGAGTAATCTTGGCTCTTCCAGTGGAAATGCTCCCTCATAGTATGCAGGGTTTCCCCAAAAGAATAATCGTCAGGAGGAGAGGCTGAAGGAATAGATTCTTCAGCATCAGAATCCTCATAGGGAGGAAGAGAATATTCCTGATCAGAAGAGGAATCAGAGGAAATGGAAATCTGATCTGAAGATGCATATTGCCTAGGTCTCTTATCAGGAGGGGGATGGGAACCCCTGATCAAAGTAATTGGGTCTTCTGCCATTTTAAGCATCTGTTTTTTAGGTATGGAGGCCTGTCCAGGAGAATGCTATACTGGTTTCTTTGTCTTTAGAGCTGCTTTAGTCTTTGCCTTTGAAGCTGAAATTGGTTTTACATATAACTTTGTAGGCCTGAAAACACCCTCAGAAGCCGATGCCGGCTCAGCGGCTCCGTACCCATCTGAGGGAATAGTTTCCAAGTGTCCAATACCTTGAGTTTCCAGCGGCCTAGTTGGCTCCATGTGGGAGTCGGAAGCGGCCTGTGGCTCTGAGGTAGCGGGTGTCAGGGGCTGCGAAAGCACCTCCCTGTGAGCTGGTGAACTGGCGACAGGCCTAGCGGAAGCCTCGTCGGTTTTGGACCTCGGGTGACTGTCCTTTTCTTTGCGCTTTTTATAAACTCCGGTACTCGGTTGCTCTGATGGCATTATATAGTTAAATCTTCTGCCAAAATAATGAAATGCAAAATCGTACCGACGCTTAATAGTGCGTTGGTTAAATCTAGCACAAAACCGACAACTAGCAACGTTGTGGTCAGGGCCTAGGCAAGAAATACAGTAAGAATGAAAATCCTTATGAGGTATTTGCTTCCCACAAGAAATACAATTATTAACTTTTTCTGACATCGGTCTGGAGCAAGAAAAAAGTTTCCCCAATGGGGTACTTAGCTTTAATGAAGACTTTGGATCTGAAATTCGAATTTGAAAATCTCAGGAGTCCGCCGGCCGGCACTTGCAAACTGCTTTTGCTTTGGGCACTGCACGGCAAGAAAGACTGAAGAAAATGGCGTCTGAGGCATCTTTTATACCCCTGGCGCACTGACGTCAGGGAGGAGGTGACAGCAACCGACGCCGGATCTAGACTTTGGAACTCAGGCCAACTGCGGGTAGCCTGCCAGCAGGATAACCCAATTGTAATGACTGCAACAGTGAAACACGATGAACATTACTGCATGACAACTAGAAGAATCAATCAGAGGAGGTTAGAAAGGATTGGGAAGAGAGACTGGATAAGCAATTCACAAAGAAACAATGGGGGATATATGTATGTATGTCTCCTAAATATGCAACAAAGTCTAGAAGTCTAGAAGACTTAGGATCTTTGCTTGGAAGTGAAGTGTTTACATAGGTATTTTGTATACCCAAAGTAGGCTCCAAAGAATTTTTCCTCAGGTAGCAAATGTTGGAGGTGTGATGGTGAAGAAAAGGGTAATTGGGAATATATTTTCTGGGACTGTAATGACATATGAGACTTTAAATGTTCTCTGCAGACTACTCTGCCAGAGATACTGGGTGAGCAACTTGGTGTAACTAAGGAAATTATTTTTTTTGAGCTATGATACAGAATTGGAATTACTTAGACATAGTAAGTTCTTGCTGAGTCTAATTATAGTGGCTGCTAAAAAAAAGCAGTTATTAGAAAATGGAAATCGAAGTCTAAACCAACTGTACTAGAAGTAGTGAATATAGTAACAGAGATACAACAACTGGAATTGGGATCTTCACAAAAGGGCAGGAGCAAATTACATAGAAAAAAGGGAGAAATGAGGTTTAAAAGAAGCCAGGATTTGAATGTTTGACTGACAGTGACTGGAAAGATCATAAGTGATGTATGATGTTTGCAACTAAAATTATATCAATATAGTTTGTTCTCATTTATATCAATGTATGACTGCCTATGTCATACATGATAATTTAATAAAGATGTTTCTTGTTTAAAAAAAGACTATGCTGACTAAACTGCAGCTAAGGAAAAAACATCAGTAACTTAATAATCTGGTCTAAAACATGGTCTGAAAAGGAAGCTACTAATAAAAAGCACCTAACAGATTCAGCAAAAAAGAAAGTAAACCATTTTTGTAATGACCATGGTAAAACAAAGCAAGAAAACAAACAGCTAGAACTAAAAACTGACAGTGAACGAAATTCAAAGCAAAACTATACTAAGAGCTAAAGCATTGTAAAAAAATACTGAAGCTTCGATGAACTGAAGTAGAAAATGCAGCTACTTAAAACAGCCAAAAAGATGGTTCTGGCCTGGTTAGTGGACCAATTAACAGAAAATCACCAACATAATTAAAAACATGCAACAAAGGGAAGCAAAATAGAACTGGAGAAGAAGCAAAGCACAGAATGCTATGGGTAAAGGGGAGAGGCTGATAGCCTGGGAAACTTTCAAATGCTGAGCTCTTCAGTCCTACTTTTTAAGCACAAAGTCTACAACACAACTTTTGTTAAATGTATCACTCCCAAAATGTACAATATTGAAAATGGGAAAACAATTACTCAAAAATCAGAGGAAGGCTACACCATCATAAAATAATCAGAAATTAGAGATATGATATACATAATTACTGAGGAAAAACTGTAATGTCTCACAGATTCAGACTAAGTTTACAAGGGGAAATTCCACTATATCTAAATGAATGTTACTTAGTATACAGTTGTGACCCTCAAAACAGTTTAAAATAAGGATATCTACCCAAAGTACTGTGGTGATTAAGGATTTCAGCTCTCTGCTCATGTGTTACACTGGTTTTATGTACTGACATTAAAATCCATTTAAATTAGTGTCAGTATTAATTTGAAAGTGTTGGGAGTGCAGACTGGGACACATCATCATAAAACTGTTCTGCAAATGGATTACTCAGTATTAAGGCTTATGTTGTGGCACAAGTTTATGGTCTTTGCTCGACATTCATACTTGTGTCCCCCCACACACAAACACGATTTTAGTGAATGTCAGAGTAAGCATTCTTGCTAAAATATAAAGACAGGTTATCTTGGATGAATTTATAACTCATACATGTCACAGCCTCTCCTAGTAAGCAGTAAAAGGATACAACATAGGCTCATAGGTTCACAGGTTGGTACTAGGCTATCGGCCCTAGGGCCTATACAAGCCTAGCCATAACAATTCCCTGGCTATTTCTTCCCACAGTATTTATCTCCCTGCACCCCTGTCTAGCAGGGCGACTGATGTGATCTCCGGGGTGAATTTCCTATCTCCCATCCAATCATCAAGGTTCCTTTTGAAGAGGGCCAGAAACGCTCTGCTTGCATGTATGGGCAGTCTATTCCAGAGTCTGAGGAGTCTCTGGCTCAGGAACCTATCCCTCCAGCATGTTTTGTTCATTGTGATGACAAGGTTTAGATCCCTGGAGCATGTGTCTCTGAGGGAATTGGGATTTCTTTAAGTGTAGCATGTCCAACAGCTCTGGGTTTGACATGACCTTTTATGTTAAGCAGACACTGCTTCGGAGTAGACAATATGCGACAGAGTATAGGTGGAGTTTTTTTAGATGGTCAGCAGAGGGCATCTGCTTTAGGCCTGTGATTATTTTAGTGAGGTATTTCTGCGGCCTTTCCAGTTGTTGCAGATGTCTTGAGAAGTACATACCAAATGGGGCGTTGTATTCTATAATGGGTCTAATGAGGGATGAGTACAGTGGGACAATGACCTCCTTTTTTCTGGATGAAAAGCCCTTAGTGATGAGGTGTGTCACATAGAAGGATTTCCTGACTGTTGTGGTGATGTGGTTATTGAAGGTGAGACCACTGTCCACCTGTGTCCCCAAGTCTCTTATCACACTTTTGGTGTTTAGTGTACTGCCATCTATGTGGTAATTCACGGGTACATGTTTTTTCCCATAGGAGATAACTATACATTTCTTGGCATTGAGCTTGAGCCCATGGCTCTGACACCAAGCAGTATGCACAGAGCACAGGATGGTGCACCAGTGGATGGTGACTCCTATGCTTTGAAACTTGACAAACTGGCTGGACTGATGCATAAATACAAAATGTTGAACATTGAAAACTGTTACCTTTTGGAATGCATTAAGCAAAAAATAGTACCTAAAGGTTTAAGGGTTTGGAAGTACCCTAATAATGTGGAACCGGGTACTGCATTCCATACAGAACTTATTAGTATTTTTAATGATTGTGGCATTAACATTTTGAGGCTCATAATAAAGGAGAACAATAGGAAATTAGAAAAATTAGAGGAAGAAATAACTGTGTTAGATGGTTTTATTAAGAATGATATGTTATTTGAAATTAGAAGTGAAAAAGAAAGATATTACAGGATAGGCTCAGATATAGATGCCAAATGTATTTCACTTAAACAAAGAAAGATTAATAAACTGAGGAGGGACATTGAAGATTATGAAAATGATGTTAGTTACCCAAAGCCACCCTCTGCAAAATGGGATCATAATGGGAGGGTGAATAATAACAATAAGGGTAACAACAGAAATGATTTTAGAGCTTTTTCCAACAATTTTTATGGCAGGATGGACTATGATTCTGAATTTCCTCCATTAATGAATGAAACACCGCAACAAGGTATTAATAAACGCTTTCAAAATTTTCAGCAGAGGGGAGGGAGAAGAGGGAGAGGGAGGTATTAGTTAATTCTATATACACCCTTGCCCCAACCCCTATTTCTTCCCCTACTCAGAACATGACCCTTGTACCCCAACCTGTAGTACGTCATGGATTGGATGAAGGAATATTACAAACAGGTACTACTTATTCATTATATAATTTCTCTATTTATAATTTTAGTAATATTTCCATCAATAAAATTCACTTTGATGTTCTTAGTAAAGGTTTTAAATACATTCCCAACACTAAAGGTGACATAGTTCAAACTATAATAGATATGAAATTGTTTTTGAGAAAAGTGAACCTACAAGTTACATTACCCCCCAGGGGATCGGACCTTGGTTCCCAGCAACAAGTATTAACTAGAAAAAGTACATTTAACCCCCCATATCACCCCCAAATAAGAAATTTGGACTCCGTTCTGGAAAAGAAAATCAGAAAAGAATTTAAATTCAGTATTAAAGAGAATAATATAACGGAAGAAGAATCTAAGATGTTGAATGAGTTAAGACAGAACAATCAAATAAGGATTATGAAACCTGATAAGGGGGGAGGGGTGGTCATCATGGAAAATATTATCTATGATGGAAAAATGAATACCATCCTAGGAGATGACAACAAATACAGGATAGTTTCTCAGAATGAGGTTCTTTTGGCATACCAGAAAATAGATAACATTTTAAACAATATGCTTATGGAGGGCACTATTGATGTGAAATTGCATCAATTTCTTTATGTACCGAAACCGAGGATACCCATCATTTTTGGTATACCGAAGGTACATAAAAATGTTAGTGACCCCCCCTTGAGACCTATAGTGGCAGCTGATGGCTCCAAGACTCTCCCCATGGCCAAATATGTGGACATTATAACAAAACATATGTGTAATACCAACAAATACATTCTTAAGGATTCTTGGGACCTATTGAGGAACATTAATCCTGAATTATTAACTAATGCCCTACTTTTTGTGACAATAGACGTCATAGACTTATTTTCATGTATACCCCATGATGAAGGGATGAGGTTTTTTGAAGACATGGTATTTTTAGATAACAAACTTACACATTCAGAGAAAGTAGCAGTAGTTGAATTAGTTGAAGTTGTACTAAGGAACAATTTTATTGGATTCAATGATGAATACTATCACCAAATAAGTGGTGTAGCAATGGGTGCGCTTAGCACCCACTTATGCTAACATTGTATTAGCAGCATGGGAATCAAATTTTGTTCTCAATTCTGGTTATGAGCAATATTGGACGCTTTATAGGCGCTTTTTAGATGATATAGTTATTTTTTGGAAGGGGGGTGTTGAGAAATTTTTAGAGTTTTTTACTTATCTCCAAAACACCACCAACTTTTTAAAATTTACATATACTATGTCCCCTGACAGATTGCAATATTTAGATGTGGAAATATATAAGAATGGGAATAATACGGACTTTGAAACTAAGGTTTTTAGAAAAAGCACCTTCTGCAATTCATCTTTACATTTCACTAGTGCACATCCCCCACACTGTAAAAGGAATATTGTTAAAGGACAATTTGTGAGGGGGTGTCGCATGACTAGTAAAAATGAGGATTTTGTTAAGGAATGCAACACACTAGAAGGAATGTTTTTAGCTAGGGGCTATCCACAAGAATTCATATCTAATATTAGAAAGGAAGTGGAACTTAACAGACCTACAAAATTCAAGCCAATTAAGGGCAAAGGACTTATCTGTTCAGACATTAACATTCCACCCCAGGAGAAAATGAATAATATTAGGGATACGGAGGAATGTCAGTACAAATCAGCTTTGGTTATGGAATTTAATTCATTCAATACTGAAGTGAAAAAGATTTTTCAGAGGGAATGGACCAATTTCATTTCCTTTTCTGATCTTCAGAACATTAATAAGGATATGCCAAAAATAGTATATAAAAATGGCAGAAGTATTAAAAAGTTGTTAGAACACAACAAATGGAATACTAGAGAAGACTCTTCCAAGATGGCCTTACCTGACACAAGGTACGGAACATTCCAGTGTGGTCATTGCAATCAATGTCCATACATTAGTAATAAGGCTATGGTTGCCATAACAGCAAGGGATTGCAATATAAATGCAACAGGTCACTTCAACTGTGATTCTCAAGGTGTGGTATACGTAGCTCTGTGTTCATTAATGCAATTCCTACTACGTAGGAAAAACAGAAAGAGCATTGAGGAAGAGAATCTACGAACACATCTACGAAATATCAAAGAAAAAAGAAACAAATGCTTTATACAAGCACACCTTAGTTTGTGAGAATTCTAGTTTTTCTTTCTTTGTGGCAGAACAGGTCAAAAAAGAAACAAGGGGAGGCCTGTGGGAGGAAAGACTAGAATCCAAAGAGCTGTTGTGGCAGATTTTTTTGGAAGCAACAAGCAGTCCAGGGCTGAATGATCACATATCTCTAAGTTCAGTACTAAAATTAAGAGCAGCTAGAATTTAGATGAATTCTAGTAATAGCCTAGTAAGAACAGCAGATGGTGCTATTTTAACCATGACTTTTTTAGTAAGTTAGAATAAAGGAAAAGAAGTATTTATTGAACAACAAGATTTTAACTATTTATTTAAATATTTATTGATTTTTTTACAGTTTAAATGCTTAGTACTATTATAAACAAATGGTTTTTAAACATATCAAACAAAATGAACTGTGTATTTATTGTGATGAGCATCAAAGTGGTTTTATCTTTTTTAATCAGTTTTTATGAGCCAATTTTTATTAATTAGTTAATGGGATTATTAAGCAATGGGTTTTATTGGTTGGTTTCAACCATATGAATGTATAAAATGTGTTCTCTAAAATGAATGGTTGTCTGATGAAGTCTTACAGTTTTATGTGGATGAAAACGCATACTGATCTTTCAAAAGCGTTTACGTTTTATTCGTGTACAATATTGATTTGGTGAATAAAATCTTTGTGTTCGACTGTTGAAGGACTGTTTTCGTGATTTTGGATTATTGGTACGATTTTAGTGAATGTCAGAGTAAGCATCCTTGCTAAAATATAAAGACAGGTTATCTTGGATGAATTTATAAATCATACATGTCACAGCCTCTCCTAGTAAGCAGTAAATGGATACAACATAGGCTCATAGTTTCACAGGTTGGTACTAGGCTATCGGCCCTAGGGCCTATACAAGCCTAGCCATAACAATTCCCTGGCTATTTCTTCCCACAGTATTTATCTCCCTGCACCCCTGTCTAGCAGGGCGACTGATGTGATCTCCGGGGTGAATTTCCTATCTCCCATCCAATCATCAAGGTTCCTTTTGAAGAGGGCCAGAAACGCTCTGCTTGCATGTATGGGCAGTCTATTCCAGAGTCTGAGGAGTCTCTGGGTCAGGAACCTATCCCTCCAGCATGTTTTGTTCATTGTGATGACAAGGTTTAGATCCCTGGAGCATGTGTCTCTGAGAGAATTGGGATTTCTTTATGTAGCATGTCCAACAGCTCTGGGTTTGACATGACCTTTATGTTAAGCAGACACCGCTGCGGAGTAGACAATATGCGACAGAGTATAGGTGGAGTTTTTTTAGATGGTCAGCAGAGGGCATCTGCTTTAGGCCTGTGATTATTTTAGTGAGGTATTTCTGCGGCCTTTCCAGTTGTTGCAGATGTCTTGAGAAGTACATACCAAATGGGGCGTTGTATTCTATAATGGGTCTAATGAGGGATGAGTACAGTGGGACAATGACCTCCTTTTTTCTGGATGAAAAGCCCTTAGTGATGAGGTGTGTCACATAGAAGGATTTCCTGACTGTTGTGGTGATGTGGTTATTGAAGGTGAGACCACTGTCCACCTGTGTCCCCAAGTCTCTTATCACACTTTTGGTGTTTAGTGTACTGCCATCTATGTGGTAATTCACGGGCACATGTTTTTTCCCATAGGAGATAACTATACATTTCTTGGCATTGAGCTTGAGCCCATGGCTCTGACACCAAGCATCTGTTGCTGTAAGGCCCTTTTGTAGAATATCCACATCATTTGGGGATTCAATAATGGTTCCCAGTTTGCAGTCATCTGTGAACTTTGATAGCTGGAGTCCCTTAGTGTTGGCCTGTACTTCAGAGAGGTAGATGCCAAACAAGAGCGGTCCCAGGACTGAATTCTGAGGTACTCCACTTGTCACTTGTCTGGAGCTGGATTTGGAGTCGGCTACTTTTACAGTGTGGGTGCTGTCAGTAAGCCAGTTGGCAACCCATCGAGTGACGTAGGGATTAATGCCCAGCTTAGTAAGTTTATCTATGATTCCAGAGTGGGGGATGGTGTCAAAGGCCTTGGCGAGGTCCAGATAGGCTGTGTGGACCACCGTACCCTTGTCCACGGCTCTGGAGACTGATTTGAAGAAGTCAATCAGGTTCAGGAGACAGAAGAGATAACCAGGTGATGCTGTGGGTCAGTAGGGAAGGCCAGTATAGCACAACACACAGAACAGTAAAATCAGTAATCAGCACAGTACTTCGAGCACGAGTCAGTAAAAGGATCTCTAGTCAGCATTCCAACAAAACATTTTAAGGGATACATCTGTATACTAAGTAACACTTATTTACTTTTAGTTCTAGCCAATTTTATAGCAAAACACTGTTGTAAATGAGCTAGGTTATGCACTTCATAGAATCAGTAATTTGGCCAACTAATCTAAGATGAAATTCTAGCAACATTAATTAGGACACAAAGTATTAAAAAAGCATAATGTAATTTTATAACTGCAGGGTAAAGAGAGTTTACAGTTGTACAAAAACTTATAAAAATTAATAACATTTTTTTCTGAGAGATCCAAAAATGAAAAAGCAATTTATTTTAATCATCGCTCTGCAATTCATATCATGTAAATGCAAAAAGAAAAGCAAATTTTACTTCTGTTACAGTGCAACATTTACCTCCCATGGTTGCAGGAAGAATGGCCTGTCCCACAAGCCCTTGATGTAGCAGACTTTGATCGAACTGACCAGTCAGCACAGAATTATTTGTGATGAAAACACCTGGATCAGAAGAGGAGTTATTCATTATGTTAACTGATGGTATTCCTTCTGTTGCCTGGTGATTTGTCACCTTTCTTATCTTCTTCACTTCTGATATAGGTCTAAAGTGGCCTTGTATGTGGCTTTTCCTTCGACCAGAAGTACGGAACCGCATGTCACAGTGGGGGCACTTAAATGGCTTTGCTCCTGTATGAAGTCGCATGTGCACTTTAAGACTACCTTTTGTGGAGAATGAATTATTGCACACATGACAACTGAAGAGTCTCTGACCTTCAGAACAAAAAAGATTCATGTTAATTATACAACAGACAAGATATGCTAAAACATTTCTTTATTGAAGAAATTAAAAATACAACAATGTACAGCATATTACTTCTGTTTCAATAATGCCCCTAACTTAGTAACTAGGTTTGGAACACTTTCTAGTTTTTGATATGTGAAAGGAAAATCGTATTCATCAAAAGTTACGTACTTTAACAGCTCCACATATCTAAAAGCACAGCGGCAGAGATTACAAGCAGCAGTTGTATATGTAGGCTCCACAGATGTTCCTCACTAAAAGAATAACAGGGTGTATATATCCTACGCAAACCAACTCAAGGCCCTATCCCTGTATTCTGTCTCCTACAGGCTTTTGAGGGGAGATCTATGCCTGGCATACAAGGCATTGTCAGACCCCACTCTGATGGACCTCCTGCATATCCATAAAACAAACAGCACCAGAATTACCCATTCTAAAGACTTAAACCTTGCCTGTGATATAAATAGGACCTGACAGAGAGATAGATATGTATCCCAGAGAATACCCCATCTATGGAACAAGCTCCCTATACATGTGAAGCAGAGTTCTTCCCTAATCCAATTCAAATGCAAATTGGACAATTGGATAGGAAACCGGAAATTCATTCCTGTTTGGCACCTATGTCTCTAATAGACAGAGATAACCTGTAAATGGTTCATTTCCAGGCCTGTGCTTACACTTATCAAGGGTATCAAAACTTGTCAGACATCTGAGATGAATGGCTAGGCTTAAAAAGGCCCTTATGGTTGTTAGCCTAGTAAACACCTAGGAAATTACTGTTGAGATACTACCCCTACTACTTTCTCACTGCACAGCTCAAAACAATTCTCTCTTTCACCCTGACTTCCAGAGTACTAAAACAGTAGAAATGCTTTCTCACCTTCCTTATTTTTGGTCAATAAAATACTCTATATAACATCTTCTGAAAAAAAAAAAATCACAGTATGAAAAGGACTTCTCTTAGCTTCTGCTAGTCAAAATTACTGTAGCACACTAAGTGAGGAAGCATAGAGAATATGCAGTTATTTTTCAAACAACCCACTTATTCTAATTCTCTTATGATTATTAAACAGAAACAGTTGATTCTCCTTCCATTTTGTGTGTGTGCTTGGGGGGGGGGGGGTGCCACACTGGTTGTGAGTAACAGCTCAAAATGTATGCTCCCTTTCACCATTTGTGTCTACAAAGTACTGGTGCAGCAGAAGAATCATCAAATTTAGGGGGTATTTTTTGGCACATCCCAATGGTATTTCTTCTGTTGCCTGGTGATTTGTCACCTTTCTGATCTTCTTCACCTAAGGAACACAGGAATAGCTAATTCCAGATGCACTCTGTAAGCTTACAAAAGGTCTGCATAACAAAGAAAAGCACCATGGCAAACAATTTTTTTTTCTTCAGTCCACTGATGATTTGATAAATGATTGCAACATGATATGACAAGACCTGGCGATTGTCTGATTCTATATCAGTGCAGCAATGACAGACCTCTCCCAAAAGACACCTTGCACTGCAGCCATGCTGGATATGGCCTGGAGATTCAGACAACAGTCTTTTCAAGTGCATTAACTGAAGTTTTTAGCAAGCAGACCAGATGAGTTGAGGTTTATATAGTGGGACAGGCATAAGTACAAAGGCCCAGTCTGTAATCTTATACAAATGCCTAATGTCCACAGGAGTTTCATATTTTCAACACAGACTTATTCTGAGTTCTGAGTATAATCCAGGCTCTAGCCCACTCTGTCATTTACCTACACATTTTACTGCCATCTCAATTCTTCTTTCATCTTCTTTTTTACTGGACTTGGGGAACTCAAAGAGAACTGGAAAAGAAACATATATGCTAGCAAATGGGTTTAGTTAAATTTTAAAAAACCTACTAGTTACTTGGGTCAATCCAAGAACTGGTGTTATGGTAACCAGTTACAGATGGGTTTAGATACATTTCAGCCATCTTCTAGTTCTTTGGATGATTCTGGGAACTAGGTCAATGGTAGAGAATTGCATACTGGCACAGGCTGTATATTAAGTTGATCTATAAAACTATACTTACTAGTGAAGAGAAAAATTCTTAAATGTTTATCATATATGAAGAACACCGCAGGGACTTCTGGATAGGTCTAACCAAATCTAAACACTAGCTTTCTTTAGAGCAGCATCTCTTAAGGCCCATGCATCTGTATGACCATCAGATTAAGGGAACATACTCAAAGCTTAAGCACCCAGTTCTGAGTACCATTTGAGCTCAGTGAGTTTTGGGGAAAATGACAATTTCAGCTAATGGATATTCTCAAGAGTCATGCAGATTCTGAAAACGTCCCCAAGCACAGCTGAACTGCAGGACTGGATACTGGGCCTGTAAATAAGGGGCCTACTTCAGATATCAGAATTACCTCAGACTAAGGAACTCCTGGTGTAGGCTGATCTCACGGAAAGCTTCTGAAGTTGTATAAAAGGGATTCATGAAGGATTCAGTTCCAAATGCCTTTGAAGAATTCTCTGCTAAAGGAGTCCTTACCTGAAGGATGAAGTTCCAGATTACAGAGTGCATGACTTGGCAATAATGGAGAACACTAGACCTTTCTTAAGTGTGGGTCCAGCATACCAAGTGACTTTTTTTTACATAAGCACACACAATTGTTTGTTGCTTGGTGACTAGACAGGTGTTTTTGTTTCCTTTTCATTTTCTGTTCTCCATTAACTGTTCTCCATGATTGTACATTTTTATCACTTTTGTTTGTAAGGGAGAGTTGCCATCCATTATCCCTTCTATACCTAGGGTTTTTTTAAAATACAGTCAGAGGGGAGAATGTTAAGTGTGGAACCATCTCCGTTAACTTCATACAGAAATAATGAAAATGTGCACCAGTTATAGGATCATAGGAGATTATTAGGCTATTGACCCTCATATCATTTTAAGCTTAGCCATTTCATCCCAATGTAATACCATGGAAATGCTAGTCAATACCTAAGACTGCATTTAATGATGACTGGCCATATCCAGGAAGATTGTGGGCTTTATCCCCAGTAAGTATTTATGGTTCCCCACTCACTCATTCAGGTTCCTCCTGAACAGTGTCATAGAGGTGTTCTGTTTCACATGAATTGGTAACCTGTTCTAAAGTTGTAGCGGTTGCTGGGAGACAAACCTTTCCCTCCAGCATGTCCTATTTAAGTTGCAGGTCATATTTAGGGCCCTGAAATGGGTAGCCCTAGTCACATTTGATTTATGGATATGCAGCAAGTTCATTAGGTTTGGGTCTTGGATTGCCAGGTATAAGTCTCTCCTAAGAAGTCTATATGATACAGAGAAGAGTGACAGGGACTTTAGTCGGTCTGTGTAAGGCACACACTGGAGCCCCTTGATCTTCTTTGTCAGAAAAGTCTGAGGTCCTATAATTGCTGCAGGTGATTAGTACAAGTACATGCCAAACGGGGCATTATAGTCAATTATGGGCCAGATAAGTGCTGAGTATAGGGGGTTATAACATCTTTTGCTCTCGAGGCAATGCCTTTACTTATTAAGTGCGTCACGTAGAAAGCTTTCCTTACTACAGCAGATACATTGTGGTTGAAGTTAAGGTCCCAGTTAACATAGGATCCCAGGTCCCTTACCATTTCAAGGGTATGTAGGGTATTGTTGTTGATTTGACAGTGTGAGGGGACACTGTTTGTGCCAAAGGGAATGATGATGCACTTCTCTGCATTCAGTTTGAGACCGTAACTAATACACCAGTCATTGGTCTGCATGAGACCCTGCTGGAGTATACTGACATCATATGGGAATTCAATGACTGCACCTAGTTTGCAAACTTGGTCAATCACAACCACTTAGTTTTGTCCTGAACTTATAAGAAGTATATACCAAACAGTAGGGGACCCAGTACTGATCTTTGTGGCATCCTACTGGTAACAGGTCTGCTGGTTGATGTGGAGTCACTCACTTTGATAGTGTGTGTTTGGTTTGCGAGCCAAATGGCAACCAATCTTACAACAAAGGGGTTTACATTCAGTTTGCTAAGTTCATCGGTAATGCCTGAATGTGGGATTGTGTCAAAAGTCTTTGCCAGATCGAGGTACGCTGTGTGTGCACCAACTTGCCATCGTCAATGGTCTTGTTCACATTTTCAAAGAAATCCACCAGACTTGACAGGCAATTTCTGTCCTTCACGAAGCTGAATTGGGTAGGATACAGGATTTGGAGGTCACCTATGTCTTAATTTATGAGGTCCATAATGATACGCTCCAAGGCCTTACAGATGAGACTAGTCAGGCTTATGGGACTGTAATTCTCCGTGTCTTTTGCTAGGCCACTTTTTGGAGGGGAATAACAGTTGCTGTTCTCCATTCAGCAGGAACAAAGCCTGTGGGTAGGCTATAATTGAAAAGGGTACTTGGTGCTGATGCTAGTTCATGTTTTAGCCTGTTTAGAAGATAGCCTGGGATGTTGTCTGGTCCTATAGAGGCTGTGTTTTTGCCCTGGACATGCTTTGAAGACCTGCTCTTCAGATATGTAGGATGGAGAAAGGGGGTTTGGGGGAATACATGTTGTAAGTCCTACCCTTTAGCATATGCAAGTAGCTATAAAACGTCTTATGGTTATCCTTGGCTGTACTTGCTAAGTTTCTCAAAGGAGCCCCTGGAGAACTTGGGAAGGTGTTTTGTTTGTTGATGCTGAGGAGGGTGCTTTTCCTTTGTTGGGGCCTTGCCTTTGCATTTTTGGACTGCAACTTTTTCCATTTATTGTAAAGTTTGCTGATGCTGGATGCCCACCATGGCAGCTTGTTTTTACTTGGGGCTCTGGCTTTGATTCTTAATGGTACAGTCAAGTTTATACACTTACGCAAGTGACTGTACAGGGCTTTAGTGTAAGCTTCAGCGTAGTTACCAGTCCCACCTTGCGGTGGAGTTTGGAATCCATTTATACCTTCACCTAGGAGGGTACAGTTTGCCATGGTGACATTTTTTAGTCTGATTTCACCCTTTTTGAGTTCCGGTGTCAGTGGCAGCTCGAAGGTGGCTGATTTGTTGTTAGTTAACTAATGAGGGTCCAACAGTTGTGGCAGTGCATCTACTTGAAATGTTGGCGAGGACCAGATCAAGAATGTTTGTTGTTGTTGTCGGGGTATGGAAAATTTGTTCCAGGGCATTTGAATTAACAAAGTCAAGGAACTTTTGCGTTAGCGAATTAGGGCTAGAGTAGATTTCTCAGTTGATGGTGGGATAACTGAAATCCCCCATAACCAGTGTGTTTGGTAAAATTTGGATTGTCTCCAGTTTTGTCAAGTAAGTTTCATGGGCATTGTGAACCATGGATGTTGATCTATAATTGACTATGACTTGAATGGGGGGGTCTTACCCACTGGAGTAACTCCACAGAGTTGTCCAATCTAACTAGACAGGAGGTGAATTTATCTCTAATACAGATTGAAACACCACCTCATTTGGTTTTCTAAATTTTGCATACCCTGGACTAGAACCAGGACCATCTGCACTCCAGTCCAACACTCAGTTTTAACCTCTTTATTTGTACTTTATTAATCTGTCAAGTTACAGTGTGTTCAAGAAAATAAAATATTAACTAGACTCAAAATTTTAATATGTCTTTTAGTTTCTTTTATTTCTGTTATACCCATCCTGGTAAATGTTACAAATGACTCATTTTAATTACATTACTGGAAGTTCTGTTAACAGATATCATCACCTGTCAGATGTATTGTGTTTTTTAATTATCATTTAATCAATGCCACTTCTATAATTTTCTGTAATTGACAAAATGATGAAATAGCTGCGAAAACATGCTGCCAGTGTACACTTCGGACAGAAAAAATACAGAAGTCAGGTTTTTTCCATTGTTAACAATGACTAGCCCATTGAACTTGCACTGAAAACAGAAATCTGTTCTGCAGAAATATGCACAAAACTAGAGACAGCAACAACTCTAACTGAATGACCCTGAATAACATCAGAAAGAAGCCTACAGTTTTCGGATGCACATGGCTAACCACATTGAAAGCAGTGGTTTAGCATGAACACCTCCTCAACTGTGAATGAAAGTGACAACGATTGGACTTTTATTCTGTGGGCAGACAGGATCATAAACAAAGAGAAGCAGAGGTGTCTAGGAACATCCTGCATATGGAGCGGACACTCTCCCCTACTTTCAGCTTACAAAAAAAAAAAAAAAAGAAGAAGGAAAAGAAAAGAAAGCCGATGAACAATTTGGTTCAAAAACAATTCTGAGACCAGCCTGACAAGAAACCTTGAATAAGTCTTAGATCTTGGTTGCCATGGAAAACTCAATAGGGTTCCATGCATAAGGGATTGTAGGTCTCAGAGCATTATCATAGCTCAGGTAAGAACAGGTTTGTCCCAAGACATGAAGGATGGCCAAACGTGTGGATGCACCTGACATTTTATGATCAAGTTGAGGCCACAGCAGTGAGGCAGGTTTCTGACACTGAGATGAAGATAAAAGATTTCCTAGTGCAATTTGTCTGGAAAACCTTGGCACAATACAATTCTGCCTCTGAGGAAGGCTGAATGTATACAACAGTGAATGGAACTACAGAGAAAAAAGAGGTTAATAACCAACAAAAGCTAGAGGGAATTGAAGCAGTCCTGAATGGAAGTAAGCTCAAGGACCAGACCTCCCCCTTTTTAAGTGTACATTCAATATTATAAGGAGAGCAAGTAGAAAGCCTCCTATCTGCTAGAAGTATCTATTTCATCCTATCTGCAAGACCCAAAATGAATACAGTATCTCCAAAATATCAAAAGCCTCAGACAGTAAGAAACAACTCTGCAGAGAGGCAAACACCTCCTAAATGTTTTTGCTGAAAACCTAAATTCAGCAAAGCTTTGTCCTTTCATGACATCTGTGTAACCATGGTGTGTGGGTGTGTGTGTGAGTGGGGGGGGGGGTGTCTTGAGTTCACCAACTGTGACTTTTAGTAAACCATTTCAGACATATGAGACTTGTTGAGTTTACTTTTAAAGATTTGAGACATTTGAGACATCCTTCAGACATTGTGGGCTGATTTGGGAGGGCGAGGACTTTTAACTAAACCATTTAATTCTCAGCTACTAACTAAAAGGCACTACATCATGTCCTTTAAGGATAATACATGCTGACCAGTACCAGCTTTTGCATTCTGGTTCTGAAAGTGTGATAAGAGGGGACAAAGTCAAGGAGATTTACTCATAAAAGCAAGAACACATCCACTGCTGTCTTCCTTTCCATTTCTGGTGACTAGATTTGTCATGAGGAAGATCTCATGCTTACAACAGATCACTAGCATTATGTGAATGAATGTGAGCTCCTGGGAATGACAGCTGGTTGCCAATATGAAGTACCAGACAAGACATTTTCTATTACTTGGGCCATTTCAGAATTCATTAAGAGACCCTGAGAACTTCTCAGCAAAGGAGTGAAGGTTTGCTGTCCCCTAATGAATAAACACCTACCTGGTCATCACTTTAACAGAAATAAAGGATTGCAAGAGTCTTTCAACAGCCTGAAGAGAGTACAGAACTACTTACATCTTAAAAGTGCAAATGAGAAGGTCCTAATCCAGATGACCCTGCGCCCCAGGAAGTACAAACAGCAGTAGGTATCCCCCTAACCCAGCAGACACAGTCAGTAGAGAAATATGTTGCACACTTGCCCTTGCTACCAGATAGTCCAGTTATATTCCCACTCTGGGTAGTTGATTATTTTTTCCACTACTGTCATTACAATACAGCATAAGGGGGGAAGGGGTGCTACAATCCTGAGTGTACCATCCTTCAGATGCAACATTAAACAGGTGTCCCATTTTCCTGAGTTGATGGTAGCTTAGGTGGATGTAAATATCTCAAAAGACTACACTTCCTTGCTGGACATACCTATCAAAAACAGTAGGTGAAGCTCCCCAGTGCCCTGGCCAAATTTCCTCAAGTCAATATTAATACCACCTCAGGAGTCCCCTGAAAAAATGGCCATTAGCCTAATGGGACTAACCCGGTCAACAATCTGTAAATAAAATAAAACTCCAAAGGGAAACGTTCACAGTGAAAGTTATAAAGGGAACTAAAGTGTGCAAGTATGCTGGAAGAAACCACAAAGTAGGGACTTGCGTAAAGCTCCAACACTGGAAGGTTATCCATCAAAAAGTAAATGGGATTACAACCAACAGATCCTAGATGTACACTGAAAACCTCTCACATTCAACCTTACTAGAATTAACTGTGAAATGCAGGTTATAATGAAACTGAGAAGACACTGGGGATAAAATCTTAGACTCAGTGCTGCTCCTAAGATCAACTTAAGTCTCTGCTGATGCAATCTGACATTCTTACTATTTTAACTATTTAGTCTAATTTTTTTTTACAGAAGGAATAGAGGGCATGGTTGTACAACATAAAGAGAACGTGCTGCCATTTAAATATCTCTTACATCTTGCGTTACAAAGATAGTCATGCAATTACTACTTTTTTAAACTCTGTTCTTTTTTTATTACTGTTATCAACTACTTTTTCATATTTGTTTATTTAGTCACTTCAGGAAATGCATATATTCACATTTACAAATGTAAAATTATACTTAAAGGGAAAAAAAGTTTTGGACAGAGCTTGCTAAAAAGTACTTGAGTCTAATTGCTGTTGCTACTGCACTATATTACTAAGGAATGCCAAAAGATCTAGAAAGGGAAGCATCTTTTTTATTCAAGCATATCAATTAGTCATCAGCAGATACTACTTAACATTTTTTTAAGAAACCTTTTGGCCGCTAATATTATGACTGTCTTAAGGCTTGAGCATGTTCTACATATGATGTCATAACATTGGTGAAAGGGGAAAGCACACCTTGTTCTTTTAGTCAGGCTTAAGGTTCTTGATGGTTTCCCTTACACTCTGACTTGTGATCTAGAGTTTTCATAGATGTGGACAAGGTATTCAACCAGGTAGGCTAGAAAATCAAAGAAAAAGAGTCAAGTAATCAGCTACATCGCCCACATCCAAATCAGTATAAGGAAATGGCAACACATAGCTCACAAAGCCAGTGTGCCGAACAGTCACAGCCCTTAAGGCTAAACAACACACCTGATACACTTGTAATAGGTGACTCCATCAGGCACACTGACGTCCCACTCACCAAACTGAACAAGGAGAAGGTCACGGTGAGCTGCCTGTTGGGTGCTAGGATCCACTACATAACACAAGCACTCAGGTCACTCCAAGGCAAGTACAAATATGACTCAGTCATTGTCCATGCTGGTGTGAATGACCTGAGACGTACCTCCCTGGACTACAAGAAGAGAGACATAGAGGAGCTCTCTGAGCATGTAGCCCAGGCCAGTATGACCCTGACCTTGAGTAGCATCTTACCCTCACCAAGAATGATGCCACAATATGAAGACAAGATGATCAATTTCAACAATTGGCTTAAGTACTGGTGTCATTCAAAGGGGATCCAATGCCTGTCAGCCTGGGATGACATGTTCGACAAGCCACGATGCTTCGCTAGGGACGGCTTGCACCCATCACCCCTGGGCTTTCGGATATTGGCAAAGGCTCTTGCCACCCCCATAGTGCCTTTTTTAGGCAAGGCTCAAAAGACAAACCCACCTCCATACGTATCACAAGGGATAAGAAACTAAGAGTAATGCTACTCAACGCCAGAAGTCTAAACCTCAAGATGCACACACTCAAAACTCTCCTTAGCATGGAGAACATCGATATCTGTGCAGTAACAGAAACCTGGTTCAAGGCTCCCGAGAGCACCCCAGCACTACCAGGTTATACCTCATACCATGCTTTTCGGCCCAAAACTTGAACGAACCACAAAAGGAGGGGAGTATCAATATTAGTCAAAGATACTCACACCTCCAGGTTGGTGGCACAGCATGAAGCATCAGAGACTATCCATGTGCAACTAACAGTGGGTAAAACTTCCTTCCAGTTTATAGCCTGCTACAGACCACCCTCCCAAACCCAGGAACCCCACTCGGCCTTCCTGAGAACACTGGAAAATATGAAGGTCTCTCCAAACACCATTATATTGGGCGACTTCAACTACCCAAACATAGACTGGGAGCATTACTCTAGCTCCAACACCCTAGCCCAAAGGTTCCTAGAATTTATAAACTCAAATGCTATGGAACAACTTGTTACCACTCCCACAAGAGGGGAAAACATACTGGACCTGATCATTACCAACATGGGGACTCTATGCTCCAGACAGGAAGTGTATCCCTCACTGGTGAGATCAGACCATAAACTAATCTCACTAGATATTCACATCCCGACCCCACCCCCTGCCCAGAAAACCACAGTGAAAAACTTCTCTAAAGCAAATTTCACACTCCTCAAAACCGAGGTGGAATCCTTCAAAGCCCCCGGGCCTGTGGAAAATACGGCCCAGACCGCAGAATCCTTTATAAACGCATTCTATGAACACCTTCAGGAATGCATGGAACATGCAATCCCAAATAAAACCAAGACCCAATCCTCCAAAGGCAGACGTCCTGTCTGGTGGACCCCAGCCATAAACAAACTATACAATAGAAGGAGGAAGCTACTACATGATAGAGCAAACTCCCAAAAAGGGAAGACATCTCTGATCAGTATTAGCAAAAAACTACGGGCACTCATAAAATCGTCTAAGGTCAGCTTTGAGAGAAAAACTGCACAGGACACTAAGGATAATCACAAGGCTTTCTTTAGTTATGTTAGGAACCTGGGTGGGAATTCCCAGATATGCTCATAATTAGTCCAAAATGACAAAAAATACACCAAACCCACAGACATTGCAACATCCTAGCTGACAGGTTCAGCGCAAACTTCTCCCCCCCTCCCCACCAAAAGGGCAAATATCTATCCCAGCAGAGTGCTGCCCCACCCTGACATCTCAGATGCTCAGGTAAGAGCCGCCCTCTACAAAGCAAAAAACACTGCATCAATGGGATCAGACGTTGTCCCAGGCTGCGTCCTACATGAACTCCAAGAAGAGCTAAACCCAAACCTAAAACTACTGTTCAATCTCAGCCTTACTACAGGATATGTACCCAAAGAGTGGTGTACAGCAACAGTGGTCCCTCTCCACAAAGGTGGTGCCTCAACGGATCCTGGAAACTATCGCCCCATAAGCCTGACTAGCTTGGTCTGCAAAGCTATGGAAAGGATCATCATGGACCTCATAAATAAAGATATTGGGGACCTACAGACACTGGATCCTACCCAGTTCGGCTTTGTTAAGGGAAGATCCTGCCTCTTAATCATGGTGGATTTCTTTGAAACAGTCACCAAGGCCATTGATGAGGGGAAGGTGGCCACATAGCCTACCTGGACCTCGCAAAAGCCTTCGATACAATACCCCACTCAAGCACTATAGATAAGCTCACCAGCTTAAATATAAACCCCTATGTCACTAGATGGGTTGCAAACTGGCTCAAGGACAGAACCCACATGGTTAGAATTGCTGGAGCCATGTCAGACTCCAAACCAGTTACAAGTGGCATCCCACAAGGCTCAGTCCTGGGACCTCTCTTGTTCAGTATATATTTCTCGGAGGTACAGGCTAACATGGAAGGACTGTGGCTGACCAAGTTCGCAGATGACTGCAAACTGGGCGCCATAATTGACTCTCCTGCCGACACAAGCATCCTCCAAAAGGGCCTCATAGAAACAGACAACTGGTGCCAGAGCCATGGCTTCAAGCTAAACGCCAAAAAGTGTATAGTCATCCCCTTTGGCAAAAACAAAGTGCCCACAAATTACCACACAGGTGGTAATCCATTAAGTACGGAAGAAATAATTAGGGACTTGGGGACCCAAGTTGATAGCAATCTCTCATCTGACAACCACGTGGCCAAAGTGGTTAGAAAAACATTTTATGTCGCCCACCTAATCATGAAGGGATTCACATCTAGATCAGGGGAGGTCATCGTGCCTCTTTACTCATCCCTCATCAGGCCCATAACTGAGTACAATGCCCCTTTTGGGATGTACCTTACCAGACACCTGCAGCAACTGGAAAGACTCCAAAAGCACCTCACCAAGAGGATCAAAGGGCTCAAACAGATGCCATATGCTGCCCGGTTAAAGAAACTCCAGCTCTACTCAGTGGCATACCGCCTGCTCAGAGGCGATCTGTGCCTGACGTATAAAGCCATGTCCAACCCGGAATTAATGGACATGCTGCACCTCAAAAAATCCAAATCCCATCAAGCTACGCACTCGAGAGACTTGAACCTCAGCACTGAAATAAATAGGACATGTTGGAGGGACAGATTCATAACCCAGAGGCTCCCTTCACTCTGGAATAAAATCGCAGTCCAGGTTAGGCAGAGTCCCTCATTGGCTCTCTTCAAGAGGAATCTTGATGAGTGGATGGGAAATCGTAGGTTTACCCCGGGTATCACTTCTGTGTCACTGTTAGACAGAGGCACAGTATACTAACCTCGAAAAAGGGCATAGCAAAATTGATTTAAAATGGGTGGCGAAAGCCAAACACACTCTGGCTAGGCTTATAAATGCCCTAGGGCAGATAGTCTAGTATGAACCTATGAACCTATGAAATGGGTATAATATGCTACTCACATTCTATTATTAATATTATTTACTGTTCTCTGGTATGCAGACCCCAACCCATACTGCTCATAATTTTCTTAGTCTACCTAATATGTAATATCTGGCATGATGACTGCAAAAACAATTAACCATTACAGTGTAAAATTGACACAGGTATACAAGATGAAGACACAGCTGAGTTTAACATGTAATACTAGTACAAACATACATGATGATGAGTTAAGCTAAGTGTTTCCATGACTTCTTAAGAGTAAACATCTGATGCTTCTATCAGGGTGGTATTGTTATTACTGCTGCTTCAGCTAACACAGGGACATGGAGAAATCAATAAATGCATTGGCCAAAAAATTTGCAGAATGTCTAGGCCCAGGACATACAACTCTACAGCTTTCAACTCTAAAATGTGGAAAACTACCTATTACAATGTTGAACAAACAGGCAAAATGTGTAATACCGATTAACAACTTACTAAAAAATTCAGCTATTAAGCTTACACCATTTTAACATGTGCGACTTTACCACACATATTAGTTACAAAATTCTTAATAATAAATGTGTGGCACACTTTTCATAGTGGAACAGAATAGAACAATGACTTTTTAAGACTCAAAATGAGGTACAGTTGAGAGGTATGTCTACTACAGTTTCTGCATCACTATTGTTTATTGCTCAGTTTGCAATTTCTTATCCACTTCTTGAAGATTCAGTTACAGAAAGCATGATTTTACTTTTGGATAATGGGGTAGAAAATGCCTTTTACTGCCACAAAATCTGTCTGTGGCATAAGCTGTGAAGCCTCTACTTATATTTCATTTGTTTAGGGTGTAAAAATTTTTTTTTCTGGTACTCCTGTCAGTCTGAATGATCCTCTTGTATAAACAATGCATTAGTTGGAAAACAAATTTTAACTACATTCCATCACAAACTATATGCCTGGCATTGATTACTCATGCTATAAAACATGCAAATAATTGCAAGTGAAAAAGAATAGTTGTATAAAATTTTACTATAATCATAGATGTCCTTCTCTTCTATATGCTGCAGTATTCATCACATTAGGGAGTCCGCCTCAGTTGACTCGTACATCCAGCCAATATACAAAAGTCTGCATGCTACTGTGAGGTATGTATGATGCTGCACATCATCCCATGTACATCGGTCATAAAGAGATGTCGGGTATAAAACGGATGTCATCACGCACCAACCTCAGAACTGAATGCCGCCAAGCACCAGCCTGAGCCTAGGTGAGAAACATATCACCAGGAAAAACAGACAATTATCGGGGGAAGGTGGGGGGGGCAAGCAATACTGCAGCATATAGAAGAGAAGGGCATCTATGGTTATGGTAAGATTTTACACAACTATTCTATGTCCTTCTATTCATACGCTGCAGTATTCATCACGTTAGGGAGAATGCCAAAGCTCATGCATGGGAAAGCTGGGGAGGAGGAGGAGCACAGGCTTTTTCTACAAATCCATGTAGAATAGCTCTGGCAAAACCAGCCCTGGACCTGGAGATGACATCAAGTTTAGAACGTTTTGGAAGGTATGAACAGAGGACCAGGTAGCCACCTCCAGGATAGAGCAAGTGTCTAAACCTTTAAAGAAAGCCTCAGAGGAGGATACTGCCCTAGTGGAGTGTGCCCTTACTTTGGAAGAAGGGCTCTTACCATTAGCTCAATAACAGAAGGAGATAGCTTTAGAAATCCAGAAAGAGATAGTTTGCTTGGAAACTGGTTGACCCAGGGCCCTTGGGTGGTAGGACACAAACAGACGTTCAGATTTACGGATAAGTTTGGTTTTATCAAGGCAATATCTGAGTTGCCTGCGCACATCCCAGGTGTGCAGAATTTTCTCACTGGAAGATTGAGGGAAAGGAAAAAAGGTGGGAAGGTTAATTAGACTGATTAAGGGACAATTCATTGGCCACCCTGGACATAAATGAAGGGTTGCCACGCAAGGATACCTGAGGAAGACTGTGAATGGGGGATTAGACATCAGAGCTTGCAACTCAGAGACTCTTCTGGCAAAGGTAATGGCCACAAGCAGAACTGTTTTCCATGTGCAATGCTACAGGGAGGAGGAGCTTGCTAGCTCAAAAGGAGCCAATGTAAGCTTCTCTAGCACAAAATTGAGATCCCAAGGAAGAGGGACTAGTCTCCATGGTGGTCTAATATGAAGGATGCCTTTAAGAAACAGTTTAACCTCTAACCTAGAGGCTACAGGAGGACACATAGGCAGATAAGCTGAGATGGCTGAAAGGTGAGCCTTCATCGAAGAAGTGAATAGGAGAGCCCACCCTTCATCAGTTCACACAGATAGAACAAAACCACCAGGACATCCACTGGCAGTGGCTGTAGGTCCTTCTTGTGACACCAGATGAAAAACCTTTTCCACCAGGATACATGGGATTTCACAGTAGTGGGTTTTCTGGCCTCCTGAAGAACTTGAAGCACGTGCTCTGAAAATAGGTGTCTAAAAGAAATTAAAACCCTATCATTGACACAGCCAGGTTCAGAGTTGATAGCTGTGGATGTATTAAGGTTCCCTTGTCCTGCGTGAATAGATCCATCCTGTGATGTTAAGTGCAGAAGAAGGGGACACCACTGCTGCCTTGGCCAAAAGGGAGTCATCAGCAAGATTTCTGGTTGATCCTGCTGAAACTTCAGTAAGACCTTTTGGAGGAGAGGCAAAGGGGGGACATGCATACAGAAACATCCCCTTCCAAGAGAATGATAAAGTGTCCACCTTCCAGGCCAAGGGGTGTGGAACCCTGGCAAAAAATTTTGGAAGTTGTCTATTCATGGGAGAGGCAAAAAGATCTACCCGAGGCATACCCCAACGATGGATCTGGTCCACAAACACATCCCTGTGTAACATCCGTTCATGGGACTGGGTCATGGACCTGCTTAATGGGTCTGCCACCACATTCTGAGCTGAGGGAAGGTAAACTGCTTGAAGGGAAACTTGACTTTGTAAGAATATCTCCCAGGCATGCAGGGCTAGTCTGCATAGGAGGTAAGACTTCATTCCCTCCGCTTTCTGATGTACCAAAGGACAGTGGTGGTATCTGTGAGCCACCTCAGCACCCCTGGAGTTAGCTTGGGTTTGAAGATCTGAAAGGCATAAATGAGGGCTCTCATCTCTTTGACACTGATATTTCCCTCTATCTGTTTTGGAGTCCAAACATCCCTGACGTTCCAGGATTGTAGGGTCGCACCCCATCTTTTGTCTGAGGCATCTGTGTACAACTCTTGAGAGGGGAGGGGTGGCTGAAGGGGGAGACCAGGATTTTTCATCACTTGTAGGATCCACCAATCCAACTTGTTTTTTTTGCAAGGTAGGAGTGGAATCATGAAATCCAGAGGCTGGGAGTGCTGCGTTCAAATTGTCTTTAGAAACCACTGAATCTTCCTCATGTGCATCTTGGCCAATGGGAGCATGGTGATCGTAGATGCCATAAAATCCAAAAGGTATAGGATGTCCCTGGCAGTCAGGGATGGAAGGGGTAAAATACTCTTGAAGAAGGTAGTGAGGAACAGCACCTTTCCTGTGGGCAGTGAAGCATCTTGTTTGTTTAGATCCTGCAGCCCAGAAAAATGTGGTCTTGTGAGGGGATCAGTGAGGACTTTTTATAGCGTACAGTGAAGCCTAGACTCTCCAGAAGGGAAATAGTGAAGTCAAGATTTTCCTGAAGTAGGTCTGAGGACTGTGCTTGGTTTAGGAGATCGTCTACATAAGGGAAGATCTGAATTCCCTGTAGTCTGCAAAATGCTATGACAGGAGCCAAGCATTTTGTGAAGACCCTTGGTGCTATAAAGAGACCAAAGGGCAAACCACAAAACTGAAAATGCAAGTAAGCAACAGAAAAGCTTCCTGAACATGGGGTGAATGGGGATGTGAAGATAAGCGTCTTTGATGTGTAAAGACACCATGAATGCTTGGGGAAGAATAAGAGGAAGGAGAGATGGCAAAGTCAACATTCGGAAGGAGGGAACTTTCAGGAAGGCGCTCAAATGGGAAAGGTCCAGGATGGGGATCCAGGGGCCATCCTTCCTGTTGACCAAAAACATCCTGAATAGAAACCTTTCCCTTGTTGGGAGGAAGGAACCTCTTGAACTGTCCCCTGACAAAGAAGATAAAAGATTACCTGAGGGAAGAAAATCAATTGTTCTTTTGGTGGTTGTGGGATGCCTCTGAAGGAGGGGTAAGTTTCCCAAACCATGGAATATCCTCTCTGGATGACAGAGATGACCCAAGAATCCTGGGTGATCTGATTCCAAGCAGCAAGAGAGAGGGAGAGACGAAGGGACAGGAGAGCGGATGGCCCTGGAGGCAGACAGTCACAGGCTACCAGGCTTAGGATGGAACTGAAAAGGCTGTTTTTGAGAAGGAATGGATATGACAGATTTAGAAGAAGAAGCTTGTTTCCTAAGGCCTCTATTATGTTTAGAGGAAGTAGGCATGACAGTTTTCCTAACAAAGGCTGTCTTTGCTGGGTGGGAGGTTGGCATAATGGTTAAGGTGTTTACCTTACAAGCAAAGGGTGCAGGGTCTGATTCTCACATGGGGTAACTGGCTAGGCTTAAAGTGGTCCACAAGGACAATTAGCCTAGTACTAACCTCTGAACCTATGATAGTTCCTTTGGAACCTGGGGATATGAGAAACAAGGATATGCTTAAGATCCTGCAGCCCCTTACCTTTTTCCTGTAAAGATTTGATTAAGTCTGCAGCCGAGCAACCAAATGAGGCTTTATTATCAAGGTGGGGGGGTCCATCAATTTGGCCTTGAAGTCATCAGGAAAGGGTTGTAATCTTAGCCAAGAATATCTCCTTAGGACTGACCGACAGGCCGCTGAACTAGCTGAGACATCTGTAGCATTGTAATTGCACTTTATGGAGTGCCTAGTTACCTGAACAGAGAAATTGAGGACGACTGCCAGTTTTGCCTTGGCAGGAGAGTCTGGGAGCTCTAAAAGGAGCTTTCCTGCATCTGAAAGGAGAGCCAGGGAGTATTTGGCCATGTGAGTCTGGTAATTAATTGCCTGGAAGGAGAGAGTGGCAGAGGTGTAAACTTTTTTTCCCCAGTCTCTCCATGACCTTGCTCTCTTTATCAGAAGGCAGTACGGAGGGAGAAGGTAGTAATTTGAAAGCCTTATCAGCTGAAACCGAAATGGAAACTGGATCTACAGATGGAGTTTTGAACAGGAACTTGGAGTCCTCAAGCACCTTGTAGAACCTGTCCAGACACTTGGGAGCAGGGGGTTGGGAGTCTGGGCACTTGGATGCAGCTGTAAAAGCATCCAGGAAAGCAAGCAGAACTGGGGGGATGGCAGAGGAGGATGGAGAATCAATTTGCAAGAGGTCATAATACCTTCTTTTGTATATCTGGAGGCTTGAGAACAGTCCCACTTGAAAAAGTCTTTCATTTTTGGATAGTCTGTCTGAAAGAAATATCCTCCTTAGGGGAATCTGTACCATTAGATGCCTCTTCTGGGGAGGCATACCCCAAGGGGGGGAGCAATTTGGGTGGAGTAAGCTAATGACTCATCTCATGAAGATTCATCTTCATCAGAACAGGTTATCTGCAGCTGTCCTCTTAAAGGCAGTGGAAGTAGAGAAGGCCTGTAGAGGGACTGAGGAAGGTGAGGACTGGTGCAGAACCATGAAAGCATTGAAAAGACATTGTGAGAATACCTGCCAATCAGGAGCTTGCTCTTGAGAAGCAGGGGCAACATGCTTTCTTTTTAACTTTTTCTTTTTAGGGGCTTCTATGTAATGGAAGGTGGAAGGGCCCGACATCCACCTACATTCCACTATGTCAGGAAGCATATCCTCATGCACACTGATTTGGGTGACGCCGACAGGACCTTCGGATATCACCAGCTGTGGTTCCCCCTTTTTGCCCAAGTTGGACGCCTGCACTTCCCTCACAGACATGGTGGTAGACTCCTTTGGGGCTTCCACTGTGGTACCCGCTAAAGGGACATCCACCACCTCCAGAACAGCCTTGAGAGGGATGCCCAGAAAAGAGGGTGCAGCTGGAAGATCAGGCGAAGGTCTCTTGGCCTTTTTCACTTGGGGCTCATTTGAAGGACCTGACGTCACCTCCATCTCTTGTGCCAGGCACTTAAACTCTACAGAACCAACATCTTAAGTGAAGCTAAACGGCTCCTAAGAGTTTTGGGGGCAAACAACTTACAGTCAAGCTCAAGCGGTGTGATCGTGGTCTGGGCCTAGACAGAAAAAAAGCAGAGATTGTGGATGTCTTTATGTAGAATCTGCCTTCCAAACTGACACTTGCCATTCCTAGCCAACATGAAATCATCCAACAAACCAACAGTAGCAACAAGAATTACGAAAAAAAAAACCCAAAGGGGTACTTATCTGAATCTAGGCACACAACCATTCTGGAAAATGAATGTCTGGAGCAGGAGATCGACCAGGCATAGAAAAGTTCAGAGGCTGCTGCATGCTGACATCCACTTTATATCCAATGTCTCTTTATGACTGAAGTACATGGAATGATGTGCAGCGTTGCATGTACCTCACAGTAGCATATAGACTTTTGTATACTGGTGGACTCCCTAATGTGATGAATACTGGAGCATACTAATAGAAGGACATCAGTATATATAGGTTCTTTTTCTAACTTTTTTCTTCAATTTTGTAATTGCATTCTGTGGCAGGAAAAAGCAATCTGTACAGACTATTTAACATTTTTAAGAAAAAAAATATGAAGATAGTTTAAATCAGGCAGATACAATCTTCTAAATACCTAGGATTTAGTCTGTCACTAACCCACTAATACATGGTTATTCTGAATTTTACTAAGGCTATCTTTTGTGATCAGTGACTGCACAGAACCTTTATAAAAATGCCTTGGAAGCTATGAGTTTTGCTGTTTTGATGGTTAAGGTATTAGATGTATGGCAATGTTATTAATTTCCTTAAAAAATATTCATTCACTTAACTAATAAAATCTGGCAATCAGTACCGAGGATTAAGGCTACAAACAGCTGCTTTATTTATTTATTTGACATTTGTTGACCGGGTATGTCTGACTGGGCAAAAGCCCCTTTTCAGTGGGGGCCCGGGGAGAAAATCTCCAGAATAACATAAAGCAGTGATTTAGACAACAAGTAATACAACAGGTAGATATCTGAGTAACAAAAAGTGCAAGTTTAACATTAGCAAAACGAATGACAAATAGTGCTCCAGATGTCAAAGAATACATCATGAAACAAAAGGGGCTTCCTAGTAAAGGTAGAAAGGGAAGATATTCAAAATACAGATGAATAAGTTAGTACTTAGTATCAGAGATGTGGAAATTATTCTAGAGGAAGTAAAGAAGACAATTATGGATAGAGAAGAAATATTAGTGAGGAAAAGAATTAATTACAATAAAGGAATAAAGGAGAATTGGGTTAGAGCAGGGGGCAAACAGAAAAGTTAAGAATAAGTTAATAGAGAGTAAAACTTAGGATAAAGAGATGGATAGGTTAAGGAGGAAAAGGAAGAATAAGAAAAAGAGGAATGGGCAAGAGTAGGAGGATTAAGGTACACAGTAGTAGAAAAATTTAAAATGCACAGAAAGTTACGAAAAGGCTGGAAGTTAGTAGGGAAGGAAGTGAAAAGAAAAGTGAAGGCGGGGAGGAAAATAGGTGGAAAATGAGGGGAAGGTGGGAATGGGGGAAGAAGAGAATGTTTAGGTGGGGTGGTAAAAAGAAGTTATGTCCTTACCATAACGTTCCATGTGGAGTGTTCATCTCGCCTTTGTTCTTACACATGGGTGTCGGAGCCGATCCTCGGCTCCGAGTCGGCCGCTTAGCAAAGCTTTGCATCTAGGAGAAGCTCGAGACCAACCTACCTCCCACAATTCCCTCTGCCTTTACCTCAGATCTAGTTTGCAAACAAGACCAGATCCAACAATAACAAAGGTTATGAGCATAAAAGGATACATAAGTATACATAAGGATCAGACACTAGCTCAAGCCAGTAGGAACAACAGAGAGACCACTAGTGGGAGACAAAACAGACCAGACTTCTAAATCCGTACGTTCTTCCAGACCTGAGGGTGGGAGGGTGGGGATGTATGAACAAAGGCGAGATGAACACTCCACATGGAACGTTATGGTAAGGACATAACTTCTTTATGTGAGAGTGTTCAATCTCGCCGTTTGTTCTTACACATGGGTAGCGTCCCTAGCTCCGTTACCCTGAGTGACTCACGGAAGAACGTTCCTGAGCACAGTGGAACCAAAAGATGCTCTATCCCTGGAAGTCCTGTCAACTTTATAATGAGTGATGAATGTATGCGGTTTAGACCAAGTGGCGGCTGCACAAATAGTGTCTAATGGCAGACGAGCCACATGAGCCAGAGATGTGGAAACTGATCTAGTAAAATGTCCTTTTGGTTTGGTGGGCAAATTCGATTTGAAGCAGAATAAACTTTTAGTTATGTACTTACCATAACTTCGGATGTATGGGATCCATCTCGCTCGGATGTATGGGATCCATCTCACCTACATTCACAACTGATGGGTTTGGAGCCGATCCGTCGGCCCCGACTCGGCCACTATATACTAGAACGAAGTCTCTCATTGGCTGGGCTTCCCCTTATCCCAGAATGCACCACGCCTGCTTCCCCAGATCTTGTTTGTTCACTTTCATACATTCATACAGGTACAGAAACACATACCAATAACTGTAACCAACTAGAGCCCTTCCAGAGGAGAGCTTAGCAAGATCAATATTTCCTCCAAATCCAAAAGGTAGGGGGAAGGAGGGTGGGTATGTATGAATGTAGGCGAGATGGATCCCATACATCCGAAGTTTTAAGTACATAACTAAAAGATGTAATGGGATCCTATCTCGCCTACATTCACAACTGATGGGACAGCGTCCCTAGCACCTAAACCTCGGGTGGCTCACTGGAACACACTCCTGAGAACTGCGGAACCAAATGAAGCTCTGCCTCGGGAAGCCACATCAACCTTGTAATGAGAAATGAAGGTGTGCGGAGAAGACCAAGTAGCAGCCGCACAAATATCATCTATTGAAACTTTGGAGTGAAAAGCTACAGAGGTGGCCATAGCCCTGGTAGAATGAGCTTTGAGTGGGAAAGGCAACTCTCTGTCTGACTGGGAATAAATGAAAGAGATGCAATCCTTAATCCATTTGGCAATGGTGGTTTTGGCAACTGGTAGACCTAACCTATTCTCCGCAAAGGACACAAACAGTTGGTTAGATTTTCAAGTCTGACTGGTCCTATCTAAGTAAAAACACAGTTACCTGTGAACATCCAACTGGTGGAAGGTATATTCTGCTCTATTAGAAAAATTTGGAAAGAAAACTGGGAGCTCCAATGATTGCTGAATGGATAAAGGGGATGCTACCTTAGGCAAAAAGGATGGATTCAATCTAAGGGAAACTCTGTCTTTGTGAAAAACCAAATAAGGAGGGGTAGAACAGAGAGCCTGAAGCTCTGAAACCCGCTTGGCAGAAGTTATTGCCACCAGAAAGGCAGTTTTCCACGACAGAAATTTTATATCACAAGTGGCTGCCGGCTCAAAGAGACGGGCAGTTAAAGAGGCCAGAACCAAATTTAAGTCCCAAGGGGGCACAGGATGAGCCATAGGAGGCCTGAGGAGCCAGGCTCCCTTAAGAAAGGACTTGCAAAGTCTGTTAGCCATTAAAGAAGGCTCTATAGCAACATGAAAATTAGATATAGCCGCCAGTTGAACCTTAATTGTGGAGACTGAAGAGCCTGAATGAAACAATGAAGCTAGAAATTCAAGACCTGCGGAACTGGGGCCGTAAGAGGATCAATGCCTCGCTGCTGGGCCCAACAAACAAACCTTTTCCATTTGCTGGAATACAGCTTAACGGTGGACGGCTTGTGGGAAGAGGACAAGATGTGCATCACTTCTGAAGAAAGAGAGAGATCTCTAACTAAGGATGGAAGTGGAGTAACCAAGCAGCCAGTCGCAACGACCGGAGGGATGGATGAGAGTGTCCCGACTGATGAGACAACAGGTCCGGCACTGGGTCCAGAATCCAGGGGCCCTGTACCGCATACTTCTGAAGGAATGGGAACCAAACCTGACGGGGCCAATGTGGGGCAACCAAAATCATGTGGCACCCGACATGAAGAGCCTTCTGAATCATCCTCGGGAGAAGGGGAATCGGGGGGGAAGGCATAAAGCAGACCCGGGGGCCAATTGTGGGCTAGAGCATCCCTGGGAGACTGCCCCTGAGAGGGAGTCAGAGTGAAGAACTCTCTGCACTTCGCATTGTTGGGGCTGGCGAACAAGTCGCAACAAGGGAGACCCCATTTGGCGAAGATCTGCGCAGCCACTCTGTTGTTGAGGGACCACTCATGGGGCAACAGGAGAGTCCTGCTGAGCCTGTCTGCAATCACATTGGCTTTCCCCGGAATATGCGTGGCTACTAAGAAACGTCGAGTGGCTATGGCCCAGTGCCATACTCTCATGGCCTCCCTGCAAAGGGGGTAGGACCTGGTTCTGCCCTGCTTGTTAATGTGCCAAACTACCGACATGCTGTCGGATAGAATCGCAATAGTACCTTGGAGGAGAGCATGATGGAGTGCTTGTAAAACCAGGAGCACCGCTCTCATTTCCAGGATATTGATGTGAAGGAGCGCTTCACAATCCTGCCAAGTGCCTTGGACAGACCTGTCCAGATAATGACCCCCCCACCCTATCTGGGAGGCGTCCGTGGTCACTGTGGCAACAGGGGGCTGAAGGGCGAAAGGACGCCCCCGGTCCAGGTTGGACCGACACAGCCACCAACGGAGGTCCCGACGACAACTGTCCGTAATCAGAACCAGGTGGTTCAGGGGAAGTTCTTGGTACGACCATTGAACCGATAATAGCCATTGCAGCACCCGCATGTGCAGCCTGGCTAACGGTACTAAGAGGATAGTTGCAGCCATCGTGCCCAATAACTGAAGAATCTGTCTGGCAGGAACTCGAGATTTGGGTAACAAATTTAGAACCTGTGATTGTAGAACCTGAATTCTTTCTGATGGCAAAAATGCCCGCATCCTTTTTGTGTCTAACTCTGCGCCTATAAAGGTGATACGCTGAGATGGCCGCAGCACAGATTTTTTCCAATTGAAAGTGATTCCCAGCGAGAGACCCAAAGTTACTGTGGCCATCAGCGCTCGAATCAGTAGATGCTTGGAGGTGGCAGTGAGGAGCCAGTCGTCGAGATAGGGAAACATTTGGAATCCTAGACTTCTCAAGTGAGCTGTCACCACTGCCAGACACTTGGTAAACACCCTGGGGGCTGTGGTGAGACCAAAGGGCAGTGCAAGAAACTGGAAATGACTGGTTCCTAGGCGGAAGCATAAATGACTCCTGGACTCTTGACGTATCAAAATGTGATAGTAAGCGTCCTTGAGGTCTATGGAGCACATCCAGACATAGTTCTCCAATAACGGGAGAATGGACTGAAGGGTGACCATCCGGAACTTGGACTTTTTCACGAAACAGTTTAAAGAGCTTAGGTCCAAAATGGGCCTTACGTCCCCTGTCTTTTTTGGCACCAAAAATAATCTTGAGTAAGTTCCTGATCTGATCTGGTCGGCGGGGACGGGCTGGATGACTCCTTTGCTTAGCAGCTTTGCAATTTCTACGGCTGCTAGATCCCATTGACTGGGTGGCACGTCCGGGATTCTCCTTGTAGGAGGAGGGGGCTTGAAAAAGGGGATGAGGTAGCCTCCGGTTACAATGCGAAGCACTCACTGATCCTTGGTTATAGATTCCCAAGCTTGTAGGTGTTTTGCAAAATGACCCCCGACTGGCTCTGGAGAAGCACAGCCGGGCCACATCCTAGGGATGTTGAGGGTAGGAGGAACCACGAAAGGAGTCACAGTTTCCAGAGTTACGGGGGCCTCTGCCACCTCTAGGGCGGCATCTTCCTGAATCCCCCCCCCTGCCTCTGGAGGGGGGATCACTCGGTGGAGTAGAGAAGAACTTTTGGGATTTTCTGAACCACATTTTCCCTCCTCTCTGGGCCTTAGGATAAGGTCTAGAGGGAGCGGAAAAATGGGCCCCAACGGCAGTCAAGGTCTTGCCCTCCTGCTCGCACCGAGTAAGTGTGTCCTTCACATTGGGTCCAAACAAAGAAGAACCATCAAAGGGGGCGTCGGTGAAGGAAGACTTAAAGGCCTCCGCGAGTGGACACAAGCGTAACCAGGCTTGTCTCCTAAGAGCGACTCCTGTGCCCGCTGCTCTACTCACCCCTTCGGCTGCATAGGAAATGAGCCTCATGGACGAGTTGACAATAGAAGATAGGGTAGTCATCTGGGTGCCTACGGTCTGTGCTAATGCCTCAGGAAGATTACCCGCAAGAGACTCTCCTAACTCCTTGAGGAGGTCCCTTTGGAGCCTTGTAAAATGACAGAGGTAGTTCAGCGACCACAGGGTAAAGGTCGCTGAAGAAAGGGTACACTTCCCGTACCTATCCATGCTCCTAGAATCCTTATTAAGAGGATTAATAGACGTTGAAGCCTCTGCCACGTCCTGCTGCGTGGCAGATGCCACCACCATAGCATCAACTGCAACACCTTTAGTGAGGAATTCCTTCTGGGGAGGGGCTGAAAGAAACTTATTAGGTCTGGCAGGCACCGGTTCCGCTGTATCAGGATGTTCCCACACCCTCCGAGAGATTAGATCTAATAACTCGTCAAGGGTGGAGACACCCAGGAGGAGGAGGGCTGGGCCCAGAAGGCCTTGAGGAAGACTGACTCCTCAGTGGTAGGGACTTTGGATTGCCAATCGCCTCTCTGTCTCAAGATCTCAAGGATATCCAAGAAGGAGACATCATCCGAGGACGATTTGTGGGACCCCTCTGCATCATCGAGGTCAGTATCTGAAGTGACGGATTCATCTTGGGAATCAACGTGCTTCCTCTTGCACAGTTTCTTCCTTGGGGGTTCATCCGAAGCAGATTCAGAAGGACCCCCCGGAAGAAGGGAACCCTCTAAGGGGGTATCCTCAGGCCCCGGGGCCCCACTGTCATGGGAAAGAATGTCTCCAAGGCACCAGTACCCAAAACTTGGGACGGTGAGGTAGAAACCTGCTGAACCGGCAAGGTCATGGCCAGCGCACTCCTCATGGCCTCAAAAGCAGGACCTCCAGAATCTGCAGAGGGCACTTGCTGAGAGACCACGGCGGTACCGGGAATGCCTGCAGCCGATGCTCCGAGGGGAAGACTGGGCATCGAAGAGGCGAGCTCTACAGTGTTACCCTTGGCCCCCACCGAGGAAGACCTGGTACCAAACCCTGACACCGAGGACAGGGTAGGAATGAAGGTCGAAGCAGAGAAACTCCGAGGGGGTCCCTGCTCCGACTGGACGATTCCACTGCGTTCTACCAGCACCGACTCCAACGGCTCCAAGGGGGTCGGAGGAGGAATCAAATGCGCAGAATGGGGAATCGGCTCCGGAGCCGAATGGGCTGGAGCAGAGATCATTTTAGTAAAAACTGGGGACTGGAACAGCCTCTGGATAACCCTATCCAAATCCGAATCCGACAACCTAGAGGATTTGGAGGAAATAGACTGGAGTAGAGAAGACTTCTGCCTCGGCTCCGATAAAACAGGGGACCGGCTCCGAAAGGGTTCCAACATTATCGGACCTGAGACTGGAACCGTTTGCAAGGGTGTCGGCGCCGAAGGCGGCTCTGGAGCCGAGGGGGAAGAGTCTGAGCTGCACACCTCCAACAGCTCCGAGACCAAAGGAGCCAAAGTAGGTGATTGGCCTCTCGATGCACTAACCTGCGGCTCCAATACCAAAGGAGCTGAGGGAAGAAGCACCGAGGCAGACCCTTCAGCCATCGGCTCCGAAGCCATTGGAGCCGAGGAAGAAGAAGTCGATCCATGTTTCTTAGATGTCGGATCCGACGACTGGTCGGAGCCGACGATCTATGCTTCTTGGGTGTCGGGCCCGACGGACTGGTCGGAGCCGATGATCTCTACTTTTTAGAAGCTGGAGATGAAGCCAACGCTTCCTCAAAAGAAGGCTTAATGAGACCTCTAAGTATCAGCTTGTTTTTTCTTTCTTGTAGGACCCTGGAAGAAAAAGCGTGACAAACACTGCAAGTATCCTGTAGATGTTTGGGCCCTAAACAGTACACGCAGACAGCATGGCTGTCTGTAATAGACATTTTATAATTACATTTAGCACACTTCTTAAAACCTGATTTCTGCTCCTTAGACATAATGAACACAGTAAAAACAGGTAACTAAAACACACAGAAGCAAACTAATATATGGGCTAAAGCCCTCTAACTTAAACGGGCTTAGCTCGATCTTAGCTCGATACGACAGATAAAACAAGGAACTATTTCAGTCACACAACAAGAAAACAAGCATACAATAAGGGCAAAGGCCCTCTAACTTAAACGGGCCTTGCCCAGTACACTAGAAGCTCGTGGAAAAATATAAATTTTAAACTTTCACGAAAACAACCACAAACTCACACAAAGCTGTTAAAACAGCTGTTTAAATGCTGACAGAAACCCTAGCCAAAAAGACCAAAAAGGGTCAAGAAAATAAACTTAGCTCCAGCCAAGTCGAGACCACGTCCGGCTTGTAAAGCGGCAAACGAGATCTGGGGAAGCAGGCGTGGTGCATTCTGGGATAAGGGGAAGCCCAGCCAATGAGAGACTTCGTTCTAGTATATAGTGGCCGAGTCGGAGCCGGCGGATTGGCTTCGAACCCATCAGTTGTGAATGTAGGTGAGATAGGATCCCATTACATCGAAGGTTATACAATCAGTTAGCCATTTAGAAAGTGTGCGCTTCGTCACTGCCATGCCCTTTTTGTTGTCCGCAAAGGCTATAAAGAGTTGGTCCGCTTTTCTATGGTCCTTAGTTCTATCCAGGTAGAATCTGAGTTGTCTATGAACATCCAATTTGTGCAACATATATTCCAGCTTGTTGGAGTGGTTTTTGAAAAATGTAGGAAGCTCAATGGACTGATTAATGTTGTTGACCGAACAAACCTTAGGGAGGAAGGAAGGGTTGGTGCGTAATGATACCCTGTCCGGGTGAAAAATTAAATATGGCTGCTTGATGGAAAGTGCCTGAAGTTCTGATATTCGTCTGGCTGAAGTGATAGCCACTAGAAAAAGAGTCTTCCAGGACAAGAACTTTAAGGAACAGAAAGAAGCTGGTTCAAAGGGTGGTAAAATTAGTTGGGATAAGAGCAAATTTAGATTCCAAGGAGCTGTAGGTAACCTAACTGTTGGTCTGAGATGAAAGGACCCTTTCATGAAGGCTTTACAAAGCCTATGAGCCATAATGGGAGCTCCGTTTTCTCCTACGTGAAAGTTGGAAATCGCGGCCAACTGAACTTTTAAAGTGGCAGTAGAGGCTCCTTGGTGAAACAGCATGGACAGGAACTCCAAAATCTTGTTTAGAGGGGCTACTAAGGGATCCAAATGTTGTGTAGTCACCCAGTAAATGAAGCGTTTCCACTTACTGGTATGGATTTTAGTAGTGGAAGCCTTATGAGAGGAGACCAGAATGTCCTGAACCGCCGGAGAGAGAAGATCAGACCTGGCTAAGAAGGGAAGCGGAGCAGCCAAGCTGCTAACTTGAGGGACAGGAGCGATGGGTGAGGAGCTCCTGACGAATGAGTCAGTAGGTCTGGCGCTGGGTCCAGAATCCAGGGCTCCCGTATTTGGTGAGCTTGAAGAAAGGGGAACCAAATCTGTCGAGGCCAGAATGGGGCAATGAGAATTATATTCCTCTCCTGGTTCTTGGCTTTCTGAAGAAATTTCGGGATCAGTGGTATAGGAGGAAAAGCGTACAGGAGACCCGGGGGCAATCGTGAATCAGAGCGTCCCTGGGGACATTCCCTGGAGGGGGTAAAAGGGCAAAGTAGCTTCTGCATTTGGTGTTCATTGGAGACGCAAACAGATCGCAGCAAGGCTGGCCCCATTTGCGGAAAATCCTTTCTGCCACTATCTGATTGAGGGACCACTCGTGAGGTAACAGGATGGCTCTGCTCAACCTGTCCGCTATGACGTTGGATAACCCCAGGATGTGCGTTGCTATCAGAAAGCGACTTGTGGATTCTGCCCATTGCCAAATTCTCATGACCTCTCTGCACAACTGGTAAGACTTGGTTCCTCCTTGTTTGTTTATGTACCAGACTACGGACATGTTGGCCGTCTGAACTGCAATGGTCCCTAGAGGTAGAAGGGGGGAGAAGTGTTGCAATGCTAGAAACACTGCCCTCATCTCTAGAACATTTATGTGCAGGTTGTACTCTAAACTGGACCATTCGCCTTGGACTGTCTGTCCCTGAAAGATGCCCCCCCACCCTATCAGGGAAGCGTCCGTGGTCACTGTGGCTGTTGGTTTGGGTAACACAAACGGTCGGCCGCTGATGAAGTTGTGATTCTGTAACCACCAAGACAGGTGTGCTTTGCAGGTATTTGTAATGTGAATCTCGTGAGTCAGCGGTAACTGTTGGAATGACCACTGTGAGAACAGCAGCCATTGGAAAACTCTCATGTGTAGCCTCCCCATGGGAACTGCAATAAGGGAAGCTGACATGAGCCCTAAGACTTTCAGGACTAGATTGGCTGGGGACTTTTTGGACAAAAGCAGGAGAGATACGTGTTTTTGCAGGGAAGCTATTCTTGTGGAGGGGAGTTTTAGTAGCAAAGAACGGGTATCTAGATCTGCCCCTATAAATGAAATATGCTGCGAGGGCTGTAACGCAGATTTTTCGAAATTTTTCGAAATCCCTAGCTGAACACAAAGGCTGATTGTGTAGTCCCTGGCCTTTATCAGTTGACGCTTGGTGGTGGCAAAAGGAGCCAGTCGTCCAGATATGGAAACACCCGGAATCCTAGGCGTCTCAGGTGAGACGCTACCACTGCCATGCATTTGGTGAAAACCCTGGGGGCTGAGGTTAGACCAAAGGGCAGGGCCCGAAACTGAAAGTGGCTGGCTCCCAGCTGGAAGCGCAGGTGATCTCTGGACACTCTGGCCATTTTGATGTGGTAGTAGGCGTCCCTGAGATCTATTGAGCACATCCAGTCGTCCTTCTGTAAAAACGGAAGGATCGATTGAAGCGTGACCATCCGGAACTTTTCTTTCTTCACAAATGTATTGAGAGTGCTTAGGTCCAGAATTGGCCTCCAGTCACCTGTCTTTTTTGGAACTAAAAAGAACCTTGAGTAAGTTCCAGATCCTCTTTGGTCCGCCGGGACTGGCTGGATAACTCTTTTTTTCTAGCAGCTTTGAGATTTCTATAGCTGCAGGTTCTCGCAGATGGGGTGGCACATCTGGGAATCTTTTTTCTGGTAATGGGGGAAATTAAAAGGGAATTTTGTAACCTCTGGTAATAATGCATTTTACCCAATTGTCTGAAGTAAGGTTTTGCCAGGCCTGAGGGTATAAAGCCAAGCGACCCCCGACTGCTTCCAGAGCAGGACAGTCGGGCCTCCTCTCAGGAGTGCTGGAAAGGCTTCCCAGGGATGGTATCCCTTGTCACCTTGGTTGTGCGGACCCCCTCTGCCGCCAGGGCGGCGTCTTCCATTTCTGCCCCCTCCTCTGCCTCTGGGGGGGGCATCACCCTGTGTGCCTGGGAAAGAGCCCTGGGGTTTGCGAAACCACATCTTTCTACCTCGTTGCCCTTTGGGGTACGGTCTGGATGGGGTGGAAAAACGGACTCTGACAGCAGACAGAGTCTTTCCCTCCTGCTCACACCGGGTTAGGGTCTCCTTTACTTTGGGGCCAAAAAGAGTGGCACCATCAAAGGGGGCGGTAGTATAGGAAGACTTGAAGGCTTCCGAAAAGGAGCACAGCCGCATCCAGGATTGTCTACGAAGAGCAATCGCTGAAGCTGCAGCCCTACTCGACCCTTCGGCCGCATACGAGATGAGCCTCATGGACGAGTTTACAATAGACGTAAGGGTACTGAGCTGTGCTGTAACCTTATCCGAGACAGCAGCATCTGTATTACCCTGGAGGGTATCTCCCAACTCTTTGACTAGATCCCTCTGTAATGGTGTGAAGTGTGTCAAGTAGTTCAGCGATCGCATGGTAAAAGTCGCTGAACTGAAAATGTGCTTCCCATATCTGTCCATGGTCCTAGAGTCTCTATTAGGGGGATGGACAGACGAGGAAGATTCGGACATCTCCTTTTTAGTGGCTGCGGCCACCACCATAGCGTCCACTGGAACTCCCTTAGTAAGGTATGACTTGTCCTGAGGGTCAGTTATATACTTGTTGGGTTTCCTGGGAACTGGCTCCACTGTGTCAGGTGCCTCCCACGCCCTTCGAGCAATTAACTCCATTAACTCATCGAAGGGCGGAGTGACCCAGGAGGAGGAAGGGCGAGCACCAAATGCCTTCAGCAGAACCGACTCATCCTCAGAAGGGGGTAGGGCCTGCCAATCACCTCTCTGCTTCAGGATCTCCAGGATGTCAGCAAAGGAGACATCCTCCGATGTTAAAGATTCTTGTGGAGAATCTAAGTGCCTCCTCTTGCACAATTTTTTCCTCGGAACTTCATCGGGAGGGGCATCCGATGAAGCCTCCAAGGAAGAAGGGGCTCCCTCTGGGAGTGGCTGAGACACTGGTGCTCTACGCTTATATGTAGTCGTGGGTGCAGAAGTAGACAACGGACCTTTACGGGAGGGAGAAGTTGCTTCTGCTGACATGGTTGTCTGAGAAGACAATACCTTCTTCATGAGGTCGAAGGCCCCCGGACCCCGAGCCGAGGAATCCCCCAGTTCCGAAGAACGTGGAAGTATCTCCGACACGGAGGCCAAGGGCATCGACACCGAGGACGGAGCTGAAGTGATCCGTGCCGAGGCACCGAGGGGGAGAGTCAGCACCGAAACATCGGTTTGACTATCGGTCCCGGAGCCAAGGATAGATTGTCGGCTCTGCGAGTCCGGTAACGGTTCCAACGGAGTAGAGGTTAATGGTGCCGACCGAAGAAGGGACAGTTCCAGCACCAAGGGCTCCACTATCATCAGATCAACATCTCCTGGCTCCGAAAGCTGAGTAGGCCTCGGAGGAGGATCAGATGGAGATAAAGGAAGGCCTTCGAGTCTCGACACCAATTGGGAGGGAGACTGCAATGAGCTTGGACAGGGCCGTGTTCTCCATTAACTTCTGCACCACACTATCTACGTCGGTGTCGGAGAGGGGCCTGGAAGATCGGGTCGAAGGAACCGAGGACGGTGCCGACCTCAACAGGGCAGAAGGTGGAAGCTCCGTCACCGGTTCCAAGACTCGAGGCTCGGTGACAGTAAGAAGTTCGACACTCTGCCCCGAAGTCTGTGGAACTGGTGAACGAACCTTAAACGAAGAACTCGGAGCCGATGACATGGGCTCCGATGTCTTTGACTCCTTCGAGGATTTAGAAGCCTGGTCTGACTTGTCAAGAGCCTCTTGGAAGGCAGGCTTCAAAAGACCTCTATCCATAAGCTTCCTGCGTCTATCTGTCATGATCCTTCCACTAAAAGAATGACAGATAGAACGGTCTTCTTGTAGATGGAGAGGGCCAAGACAGTAGACACAGGAGCTATGGTTGTCGGTGAGAGACATCTTTTGCCCACACTGACACCTCTTAAATCCCGACTTAGCTTTTTCAGACATATCTGTAAGAAAAAACACTGTACAATAACAAATAACACTGTCAAAATTGGTTGTAAGTCCACAGACACAGCAATAAAATTGCAAGTATCAAATTTCCTAGTCCAGTAAATAGGTGGGGTAGGCCCTAAGGTAAACTAAACTATATATACTATTATATATATATATATATATATATATATATATATATATATATAAAGAGTAGCCAAAGGATAACCAGACCACACACACACACACACACACACACACACACACACACACACACACACACTAATATATGATCTCAAGGGATCAGAAGATTTTACAAGAGAAAAAAATAAAGAATTTAGCTTATCTTCCCAAGTTGGTCAGAGCTCTTCAAAAACTATGCGATCGGTTGCAGCGGCAAACTAGATCTGAGGTAAAGGCAGAGGGAATTGTGGGAGGTAGGTTGGTCTCGAGCTTCTCCTAGATGCAAAGCTTTGCTAAGCGGCCGAGGATCGGCTCCGACACCCATGTGTAAAAACAAACGGTGAGATTGAACACTCTCACATCACTGGTTTACCTTTACAAAGCTGAATCACAGTGGTGTGATTGCTCATATGAGCGAATCGTAACCACGAAAATAAAAACAGCGACAGTTTTAAATGTTCGAAAATCAGCAAATCAAAAAGCAGATTCACTGATTTTTGAACATTAATGTCGAACAAAAAATCTAATGAAGTGTAAAGCAGAACCCCCCCCCCACACCACCCCTACTTTAATATTCTAACTCGGAGATCGCACTACAGTGCGGAAAGGGACCATTTTCCAAGCCCCACTATAGTGTGATGAGCGAATGTCACTATGCATTCGCTCATTGCACATTCGAACCTTTTTCCGTTCGGCGTTTGCAAACTTTGCAAACTGCCTTTCGGACATTTGCTGTTCGCCTGTGTGCAATATGCACACATGAAGGTAAACTGGTAACACTGACATTTCCTAGAGCTAAGTAGGTATTGTTAGAGAGCTGTTAACTCCTTCAGCCACCATATGTGTACTGTATGATCTGAGAACCTGTCGGATAATAATAATATGAATGACTCTTAAGGCATGGGCAAGAGGATCTCATATGGTGTCATAAAAGTGGTGGAAGAGGACAGCATGTCTTACTCTTTTAGTTTGGTTTAACCTTCTTGACAGTTTTCCTGATGTTCTGATTTATGATCTAAAGTTTTCATAGATGTGGACAATGTACTTAACCTGGTGATTTGGAAACTCAAAGCAAAAAAGTCATGCAATCAACTGACTTCTTCACATCCAAAAGTGTATATGAAAATGGCTTTAATTACATGTTACTATTTCTAGTAAACTGCTTTAATTGAGCTTAAGAAAATTCTGGGAGAAATAATTAGTTTTCAGCAAGGAATATTACTTACAGGTAGAGATTGGAATTTGATTTACAGCAGTGAAGATGTGTCTGGGGGGACCAGAAAGGAAAACATAACAAAGGGGGATAGATCTTTGAAGAAATTTATGAAAATATTTGGGATGGAAGATATGAATTCTGTAGTGGAGTTGGAGTGAATTTACATGTTATTCACCAACATAGAAAATTTGGCTAGGCTAGACAGAACTTACATTTCACAGGAATGTGCATTTGAAAGTTTTGATACGCATCCAATAATATTTCAGATCACATGCCAATAATAACTAAAACAAAAACAGAGGGTAATGAAATCAAAATGAGACACTGATGGTTTCCTACCTATCTGTTGAAAAGAGGGGAATTTAAGGAATGGGTAGTGGAAATTATTCTGGAGAGACGATAGAAATTTCTTCCGAAAAAATAGCTAGGGAGTGGGATAGAATTAAAGTGGAGTTTAAAAATAGAGTGGAAACAAAAGAAAGAGAGATATGGTTAAGAAGTAACAAGAATTATTTAGAGAGACTGACAACTGGTAAAGTATTGCAGAATGGGGGAAATCTCATAGAACAAGAGGAGCAAGTGCAGAATGCTAAACAGAAAATAAAGGATTACCTAGATAGTATGCATGAATTTAGAACGAATGCTGTTAAGAAACTTTTTTTTTTTTTTTTTTTTTTTTATAATAACGCCAGAGCACAAAAACTTTTAGTAGAATGACTCAGGTAACAGAAAGTAGAAAGGTGTAATGCCAAGCTTAGCAAGCCTATAAACAAGGAAAATAACAAGAGATCCTGTATACGTACTAGAAATATTTCGGAAATTCTATGAAAGTTTGCATAAAGCAGAGAAATATGGAGATTAAGAAAAGGTACAAATGGAAATGTTTATGGAAGAATTAAAATGTGTTTTGGAGCTTTTCTTCTCAAGTCTCTGCTGAAAAAGGGCTATCAGCTTAGACGGACAAACTGGGTCAATGATGTAAAATAAATAAATATACCAAGGTTAGAGATAGATGCAACTCAATTGCTAACAGTTAGGATCGGAGGAGAGGAGGTAAAAATGATGATATACAACCAAGCTACAAGAAAGTCCCCAGGAATACATGGTATTCCTGTGGAAGTCTGGAAGCAAGGAGGAAAAAACTGACAAAGATCTGGATGTTTTTGTTTAATAGTATTTTAAGAGGAGGAGAAGAACCAGCATCCTGAAAGAAAGCGGTGGTTCTAAACATCACTGATTCTTCTTCAGATCCATCTACTCCAGCAGCAGCTGCCACCATTTTATATCCATGTAGTCTAGGAAAACAATAAAGAATAATGTTATCACAGCTCTACAACATACTCTTTCACAATATTCAACATCAGACTACAGATTTTTTTTTTTCTTCATAGCTTCGTCCCACCTCTGTTTGCATACTATGTGACTCTGAGCAAGTCACTTAACTAGACAATGTTCTTGAGTCACCCCTAAAAAGGATAATTATGTCCACTGGGCTTTTCCAGTTAGCACATGAATGAATTTAAAACAAAACAAAAAAAAAAAACAGCAGCTTGCCCAACTGTTGTGTTCACTTCTGTATAGTACAAAATATCCCAAGCCATTTACTACATGACAATGAAAGCAATTTCTCCAATATACTGTGTAACTATACCACCCGCCAAACAATTTCTCCAATATACTGTGCAACTATACCACCCGCCAAGCATCACCAGTAACAAATAAGTGAACAAAATCTAGTGAGAGGTACAAGTAGCAAAATGCAGACTGAACAGTCACACCTTAACAGCAAGATGCCAGTGATACATTGGCACAATATGACAACAAAGTATGACTAGCAGATGAAAGAACACAGAACAGTCTGCAACAAGAAGACCACTATTAAGTTTAATGATTTCAATCACTCTTGCCACTACCTGGGAGACTGAATTGCACAGATGCGCATGCAACAGTTGTCAATAAAACACAATACACAAACAATATGCAAAATAAACTTCACATTGACAAAAGTATGTTAATACTGAATGGAATGAACACAGAAAAAAGCTGGGGTTCTCTATGAAATTCAGTTAGTATGCAACACAGCTTGCTTAAGAACACTCTACCCAAGTTAATAAATACAGACTTTGCTGTTTATAAAGGCATGTGCAAAATCTAACTACAATTTCAAAATAAACTATAAAAATATATCAGAAATGTTATTTAATACATATGTAAAATTTGGGGATCTTCCACTTAGGATAGATTACATTCTATAATTAATTTCTAGAAGTCTTGGAAGAAATCTCTGTCTCTTCTTGGGGTTTGCTGAAACAAAGGCAGTACGGTCTTCCAGATTCTCCTGGCACCACATTTTTAGAGAACTAAAATAATTTCTTTATGCACTGACTTTTAGAAGAACTGAAGGTGCTATTAAATACAGAGGGCTATAGTATTTTTTAATGCAGAGTCCACACAAAAAGAAAGTTGTTACGTACTCTCCATAACGTTTCATCTGTCCAATTTCACTCTTCCTCATCTCATGGGTTCAGATCTGATCCCTCAAGATCTGACTCGGGAGTTACTAAAGCTCATGGTAACCAAGAACTCTCAAGTTTCTCCCTTACCCACAATGTACCAACCCCAGTTACCTCAGATCTCGTTTGCCGACTTTAGTAGAAAAGGCATATTCATATTCAGAAATGGAGAAGGCTATAGCCGGAACTTAATATAGGACAGAAATGTCCTGCAATCACTCATTCTTCCAAAGGTTTTCAAGGACAGGGGTTGTTGGGAGGGGAGTTGAGGAAGAACGAAAATGGACAACACAACAGATAGAATGTTATGATTAGTACACTGCCGTCAATTTTCATTCTATCTTCAACTGATGGGAAAGAGTTCTCAGCTACCTGAAATCCAGGGTGGACTCAAGGAAGGATATTCCTGAGCACCAATGAGCCAAATGATGCTCTACCTCTGGAGACCAGATCCAATTTGTAATGAGTAACAAAGGTATGGGGAGTAGCTCAGGTTGCTGCTGCACATGTATTGTCCATGGACATTCTGGATTGAAACACTGCGGAAGGAGCCATGGATCTAGTTGAATGGACCTGTAACAGTTTTGGTAGAATAATGTCCAATTTGTTATAAACAAATGAAATACAGTTGGTTAGCCACCGAGATAAAGTGACTACGGCAACTGGTTTTCCCAATTTTACTAATGCAAATGAAATCAACAACTGATCAGATTTCCTGATGTCTTTTGTTCTATGTAGGTAAGAACGGTCTATGGACATCCAATAAATGTAGTATGTATTCATCCTTGTTAGCAAATTTAGGAAAGAATATTGGCAAATCAAAGGATTTATTGATATTAGATTCTGACACCACATTAGGAATAAAGGAAGCATTAGTCTGTAGTGTAACTCTATCCTTGTGAAAAATCAAGTATGATGGTTTAGAGGACAAGGCTTGAATCTCAGAAATTCATGGCAGAGTTAACAGCCACCACAAAGATGGTCTTCCAGGAAAGATATTTAAGGTCACATGTAGCTGCCGGTTCAATGGAAGATTTATTAAGAGCTTGCAGTACCAGATTCAGGTCCCATGGAGGAGTAGGATCTCTAAAAGGGGGTCTTAGAAGAAGAGTGCCTTTCAAGAAGGTGTTGCCTAATTTATGAGAGGTGATAGAGGAACCATCAAAACCAATGTGAAAATTTGATATGGCTGCTAACTGAACTTTAATGGTTGATGAACTGAAACATGGAACAAAAATTCAAGAATGCTATGTATGGGGGCTGAAAAAATGTTTAGTATTATTTAGATGAGCCCAGTGAACAAACCTCTTCCATTTGCTGGAATAGAGCTTTCTGGTAGAAGGTTTATAAGAAGATAAAATTATATGATGAACAGGTGAAGATGGCATAGGTTGTCAAGCTATTAATGGACTGGAGAAGCCAGGCAGTCAGCCTGAGGTTGGTTAAATTTGGATGAATTATGCCTGTTGGGTGAGACAGGAGGAATGGAGTCTGATCCAGAATCCAAAATCCAAGGTTGGTGAAGCAAGTGAGGCCAAAGGAAGGGAATCGAAACCTGTCGAGGCCAGCAAGGTGCAATGAGGATGACTTGGCTCTTCAAAGTGGTAGCTTTCTGAAGGAATTTCGGAATTAGCGGTATGGGTGGAAAATCACAGAGTAGACCGACAGGCCAATCATGGAGTATAGAATCCCTTGGCAATTCCCCTTGTGGGGGGATTAGGGAAAAGTAACTACTGTATTTGCTGTTTAGAGGGGAGGCAAAAAGATCGCAGCAAGGCTGGCCCCACTGATGGAAAATTATTTTTGTGATGTTCTTGTAGAGGGACCATTCGTAGGTAGAAGAATGCACCTGCTTAGTTTGTCTGCTATTACATTGGGCTTCCCAGGAATATGTATTGCTATAAGAAAGCGGTTGGATGAGATCTCCCATTGCCACACTCCATGAGCTTCTTGACACAAGGGGTAGGATCTGGTCCCTCCTTGCTTGTTGATGTACCAAACTACTGATATGTTGTCTGTATGAACTGCAACATTCTGGAAGGCATGCAATGCTACAAGCACTGCTATTATCTCTAGGACACTGATGTGCAAGTTGGCCTCTTTGGGGGACCAAGTGCCTTGGACTGTTTTTCCCAGAAAATGCTTCCCCCATCTGGAAACCATCCATGGTCACTATGGCCTTGGGCTGAGGGGGAATAAATGGATGGCCTTGTAGAATCTGATCTGACTGAATCCACCATCAGAGATTTCTCTTGCATGTATGAGTGATTCATATCTGATAAGACATGGGTTGGTAAAGTATTGACCAGTGTGTGGCTAGCATCCACTGAAGAATTCTCATGTAAAATTTGGTTAACAGTACTAATGTTGTTACCGCTGTCAATGAACCCAGAGCTTGAAGGACCAGGCGGGCTGAAATCTTGGTACATCAGCTCATCTTTCTGACCTGTGATCTTATGGTCTGAACTCTTGAGGGCAGCAGTGAAGCTGTGGTTGACTTTGTGTTGAGTGTCACGCCTGAGACAACCCCTCTCTGGGCCAGTGATCAAGGAGCCTCAATCTTCACCACTGACACATGTGAGGAATGTTCACTTTCAGAGAAATAGATACACACAGTATTTCCAGATACAGCTCTCTGCACCATGTACAATTTCACTTAAGAGCACACAGAGAACTCATTCAGCCCCAGGTCTGGATTTCTTTATATCTGTCTCCCTCCAGGGCCCCAGTAAGGCTCCCCACTAGTACAGCTACAGGGTTAAGTCCTCAGCTGAGTGCCCAAGCCAAGTCTTCTAGCACTCTCTCTGTGAAACCAGTGCTTCATGTCCCTGTTCCACATAGCTGATACACACACACACACTGCGAGATTTGATTTTCACACACACACACACACACACACACACACACACACACACACACACACACACACACACACACACACACACACACACTTGGGACTGGCTGGCACAGATTTACCTAATGTGCCCCTTTCTGCCCAGAGTATAAGGTAGTTATTACTGCCACCAGACACTCCACAATCAGCTACACTAAGGCACTTAACAAAGGGTGTCCAATTACACTGTGTAATATTAACACCAATACAAATGGCAGTAGTTGAACAAGACAGTTAGACCTTCAGGAATGGCCCATACAGTGTCACCAAATAAATATAAGCACCATCAAGGTTAAATACTTTCTAAAAGACCAGCCACAATAAACGTTTTAAATATATTTCATAATAAAAGAACATGAAAATACTGAATATATATTTACAGTAAACCAAAGAGTTCAAATCACAGGAAATAATGAAAATAACACTGAAGGACAGACTCAGACAAATAAAGAAAAACAACAACTAAACTAAGTTTTACTACATTTTCCTGACTGAATTTAGGAGAATTATTATTCCCTACTTACTTAACAGAGCAAGGGAGATGATGTGGTGAATGGTCTTTCTTGTTGTCAGTCCCCAAGAGAGAATACTCAATACTGAGAGATTTCTCTTTGTAATATCTAAAATTTCCAAGATGGCAGACAGAATGACCCTCATCTGGTCACCTGACTCTAGGTTCTCACACTATTCCCCTTTGAAGCATGAGACAGGATGTTAGCATAAATGTGATAATATGCATATCCAAAAGTTTTGCTAATGTTTATGGCAGTGCCTAGGGATTCTCCTCTTTTTACTGAGCTAATGAACAAAGGCTTCTTCCAGGCATACCATCTCTGGTCCTATTCAGAGCTGAGAGATAAACATTTACATGGTCTAACAGGTGGTCCAATTAACAGTATTTTTCTTAAAGTAAGAAGTAGGCTAGCTGTTTAACCCCTTCTCTTCCAATGTCCTTTGCTAACATATATACATACAGTCTCACGTGTATATTCCCTCTCTGTCTAGCAGGACCCACTATTGATAAACTTTTTTTTTAACACTAGCAACTTTACAAACATATGTTGATGTTCAAATGTCATAAAGTTCTCATACATTTGTAACACAAGCATCTTGTATAAATCAGTTTGATATTCAAAGCACATATCATTCTTTACAGAACTCCAGCTGGCTATGCTGGCACTACCCCATATCATTACAGCTCCTATGAATTCTAGACTCTTGAGTTGGTTTTAGTTGAGACTTTTCATAGTTTATGGTTATCGTCAATGAGAGCAAGTCTGGATAACCTGATTTATTGCCCTTATCAGCTGATGCCTGATTGGAGTGGAAATGAGCCATTCATCTATATATGGAAACAGTTGGAATCCTTGCAGTTTCCAGTGAACTGCTACTACTGCCATGCACTTGGTAAACACCTAAAGGTTGTGCTGAGTCCAAAGGGCAGAACTCTGAACTAGTAATGACTGGCTCCCAGAAGTAAAAATAACTTTTGGATAGTCTGTTCATCTTTATATGATACATCCTGAAAGTCTACTGAACACATCCAGTCATCCTTGCCCAGAAATGAGAGAATGGACTGAACCGTGACCATCCAAAACTTGGTTCATTGAACTGACTTGTTTAAATTGATGAGATCCAAAACTAGTCTCCAGTCCTATTTTCTTTGTCACTAAAAAGAACGCTGAGTAAGTTTCAGATTCTATCTGGTCTGGTGGGACCTCTTGGATGACTCTTTTTTTCTAGAAGCGTTTGAGTTTGAATTGCTGCTTGTTCCTTCTGACTGGGTGTAACAGGAGGGATTTTAAGATGAAGGGAAAAGGGAATTATATAACCTCTGGAAATAATCCTCTCCACCCAAGTATCTTTTAAGTCTAGCCAGGTTCCCTGGTGCAGGGATAAACGTCTCCCGACTGCCTCCAGAAGTGAGCAATTGGGCCTCCTTTTCAGGAGCGCTGGTAGGGACTGTCAAAGAAGGATTCGCTGGACCCCTGATTTTGCAGGCCCTCTCTGCCTCGTGGGCATCATCATCCATTAAAGTTACCTCCTCTGCCTCTGGGGGAACCTCCTCCACATGTGTCTTGGAAAAGACCCTGAGACATCTTGAACCACATTTTTAACCATCCACTGATTCCTGGAAAAGGATCTTTGAGGGACTGAAAAAAGTACACCCATGGCAGACAGGGTCTTTTCATCTTTTTCACACCTGGATAGTGTGTCCATCACCTTGGGGCCACACAAAGACATGCTGTCAAAGGGAGCATTGACGAAAGAGGACTGGAAGAGCTCCACAAAATCCTACAAGTGCATCCAGGCATGCCTCCTAATGGAAATGCCTAAACTCACTGCCCTTGAGGTTCCTTCTGCTACATGCATAACCAACCTCATGCAGGAATTGCAGGGTACCCAACTGAGATGCCACAGATCACTGAAAGTCTTCGGAAACAGCTCTTGACTGGGTATTAGACAATTCCTTAATCAAATCCCTCTGAAGTTTTGTAGTGTGCGCCAAATAATTCAGTGACCTTAAAGCGACAAATGCTGAAGTATAGACATGCTTCCCAAATCTGTCCATTGCCCGTGACTCCTTGTTGGAAGGATGGATAGGGGAACTCTCCTTGTCGAGATCCTTTTTGGTGGCCACTGCTATGACCATGGCAACAACGGGCACCCCTTTTACCCAAAACTGCCTGTCCATGGGTGGTGCCATAATCTTATCTCGTCTCTGAGTTATAGATTCAATGTTCTCACATTCCTTCCACACTCGCCAAGAGATCAACTCAATGTCATTGGTGGGTGGAGTCACCCAGGAGGTAGATGGGCCAGTACCGAATGACGCCATGAATACGGACTCCTTGGATGAAGGGTTGCTGGGTGTCCAGCCATCTCGCTGCTTAAGGATTTCAAGGATGTCTCTGAATGAGACATCTTCAGGAGATTACTGTAGAGATCCTTCACCCTCATCAAAATCCGTATCTTCTGTGATGGGCACCTTTGGTGAGTCTTCTTAGGGAACTCCTTAATAGGATACTCTGGAGAGGTATCAGAAGAAGAAATCAAGATTCCTTGAGTGGAATCCTGGGGTCTTGGTATTGGCTATTCCTGTTGAAAGACTTACTGAGGCTCTGTGTGCAGAGATATCAGGGTTGCAGATTTAGGATCTGAGGGGGATGGATCTGTCTGTTCTGCTGAGGCAGAAAATGCTCTCTTTGCAGCCTCAAAGAAAGATCACCCTGAAGAAAAGAACTACCTTGGATCCAAAAAGTCAAGCTTCTAGACAACAGCCCTCCCTTGCTCCAAGGGTAAAATCCCTGAGTTGGAAACCAGAGCATAGCTATACAATGTCTAGGCTCCAAGGCACAGAGATGTCACAGAAAGCTTCAGAGTCAATTGCAACTTCCTGGATCCAGCAGGGAGGCTTTGACTCCGAGAGTTCTCTGGATCTGACAGGATAGGAGCACTCATAGAAAGCTTTGGCTCTGAGGATAAAGTAATCCTCAGATCCAAGCCAGATGATTCTGGACTCCGAAACAGCCAAAGTAGTCAGAGGAGGAATTTGTAATGGGGGTGTAGCAAAAAAAACAGAACTCCTGACCCAGAGGGGAAGGATCTGAAGGATGACCCATCTGGCCCTGCGTTGACAGAATCTTCCTCACCACTCTTTCCACATCTTCTTCTGTGAGAGGTCTGGAAGAATGATTGGAAAAAAATGAAGAAGACTGAGGACTTTCCAGGAAAGGGGAATATACCCTAAAGGGTAGACTATCCAACGACGGTGAATACCAAGTACTTGGTAAAATATCCAAGGTTGAAGGTCCAGCAAGAGTCAGATCTGACTTGGATTATGTCAGATCCGATAAGGTCAGATCATGTCATTTTGATTTCTTTGGATATGAATTAGTTCGACCAGACATGGCTTTTTCAGATCAGAGGGTGAAGTCGGATCTTTGTGAGACCATTTCTTAGGAGTATCTGAAGCAGATGAAGAAGAGGAAGACTTTGGAGACAAGGTCTTAAGCTGCTTTGTCTTTGTCTTAGATTTAGGAGATGTATCTCCTGATATAGCCTCTCCAAAGGATGAGGATAAAAGGCCTTTGAGAATCAATTTATTTTTGTGTACAACTAATGCTCTAGGGTTGAACCCATGGCAAATAGGGCAGTCTCTCTTTAAGTGAAGCAGCCCTTGACAGTATCTGCAAAGTGTGGACATCAGATAATGGCAGCTTATGCCCACACTTAGTACACATTTTAAATCCTGCTGGTGCTTTATCCGCCATACTATACAGCAAAAATATAGACAAGAAAAGAAAATATTCTCTACCTAACTAACCAACAAAGATATAGGAGGGAAAAAATGAAGAAATTACCAACTATGCTATTCAAAGCTACAAATTAACTGTAGTATCATGGAAAATATACTAATAATAGTATCAAAAAGGTATGCAGAATATAGAAGGTCAGAAAAGATACAAGAGATTAATATAAGGAGAAGGCGTGTGTAATAGGTAAGGGGAGTACTTATTCTAGAATTAGAAGAAAAAAATAAGGTAACAAGATGACTTTAATCGCTCAAGAGTATTTGCACCATGTCTTTGAGATCTGAGGCAACTGGGGTTGGTGCATTGTAGTAAAGGAGAAGCTCAAGAGTTCTTGATTGCCACAAGCTTTAGCAATGGCAGAGTCAGATCTGAGGGATCGGATCCAAACCCATCAGTTGAGAACAGAATGAAAATTGACAACATCAGATCTAACTTTACCCTCTCCAGCTTAGCAGAACCATTCCTGCCTAAATAGTACCCAAAAGTATCATCTGATTAAGTGACTTCTCAAGCAGTATACAAAAAAATGTACAATCTGATACAACATTAAAATAAGTTCTCCTTAGTAAATTCAGTGTACTACAGATATGCTTAGACTAAAAGCGCAAAAAATGCATTATCATCACTTTTGTACACAAACCTTCTTATCATACTATACAGAAAACATATCACTAGAAAGTGACAAAGTAGTCAGAATCCTATGAACTTAGGTTGACAACTTCTCTTCTGTGACAATGAGTGTCAGCAAAATCCTTGCCCAGCTAATTGCCAAAGGAAAACCATAAAGGTCTAAAGAGGTAATCACTCTCATACTCAGCACTGATCAGATCAGTTATCAACTACAATACCTGCTATGGGATGTATCTCACTAAACACATCAAAGAATTACAAAAGACCGCAAAAGTGCCTTGCCAAAAAGATTACAGGCCTAAAGTCTCTGAGGTATCAAGAGAGGCAAAGAAGCTCTATCCCTCCATTCTCTTACTAGTTAGTGTGCTATTACAGACACAGTTGTTCTAGATATTCTGCACCTTTGCAAGCCCAGCACCTTCACCAGTACTAGAACTAAGGTCCTAAATCTATGCCAGCAGATAAATAAAACAGTGGAAGAACAGATTTATAATCCAGCACCTCCCAAAACCCTGGAATAAACTTCATCGGCATGCTAAGCAGTGTTCATAGGTTGGTACTAGGCTATCGGCCCTAGGGCCTATACAAGTCTAGCCATAACAATTCCCTGGCTATTTCTTCACACACTATTTACTTCCCTGGACCCCTGTCTAGCAGGGCGACTGACGTGATCCCCGGGGTGAATTTCTTTTCTCCCATCCAATCATCAAGGTTCCTTTTGAAGAGGGCCAAAGAGGCTCTCGGCTTGACATATATGGGCATTCTATTCCAGAGCCTGGGGAGTCTCTGGGTCAGCAGCCTATCTCTCCAGCATGTTTTGTTTACTGTGATGACAAGGTTTAGATCCCTGGAGCATGTGGCTCTGAGGGATTGGGATTTCTTTAAATGTAGCATGTCCAACAGCTCAGGGTTTGACAGGGTCTTGTATGTTAAGCAAAGATCGCCTCGGAGTAGACGATATGCATGTGACTCACAATCTTACTGAAAACATAACTTAGATGACTAGGTGGGTATGCACAAATACACTCAATGATTAACTGGTACGGCCTACCTGGAGAAAGGAAGTCAAGCCTGGGGGGAGGGTACCAACAAGGTCATAAGACTCAATAACCTTGAATTATCTATAACCTACAAATCAACTAACACTCCCAAAGAACTAAAAGGGGAATCTTGTGAGGTTCAACACCAGAAGTTTGCAAAACAGAATCAGTACAGGGTCCTACTGCTGTACATACCATCAACCTACATTCATTTAAGTTGTACTGTAGTTTTTAAGCATGGCAAGCAAACAGATATGTAACATTAATTTACTTAATATTTCACTTGAAAAGTTCCAACATGGAACAACTGTGGTCAAGCATCTTGCAGGGCACTAGGCCATATATATGAAACTATGAAACAGAACTCCAGAATTTTCAGTCTACAGTACTAAAAGTAAATACTAACAATCAATGGGATTTAAAATGTAAAAATGTTAGAAACAAGTCAAGACATATGATAGAAACTGTCATGATGTTTTAAAAGCATGTTCAAAAAACATGTCAATGATACTTCTACAAAAATGTACAATTTTGAAAACAAGCAACAAGAGAAATTTTATCCAACAGGGTAAAAACTAAGGATGTTTATTTACTTTAACCTAGCCATAGATATTTGACAGTTTAGATGCTAGACATTTTCTCTGACCGTTACCTCTTTTTCTGAATGTAAGCCTTTTACTGTTTGCATATTTACTAGGAAGAGAAATCTTTTAACTTATTTATTTCAAGTAAAGAATTATATTATTTAACTTTGAATGCCTGTGGGTGATGTTTCATTTGGCTTAGGGATTTATGCACTAGCTGTGTATCAAGCAGTGTGATGTTCTTCTTTGGAAATATAATTGGTTTCTTAGACTGGGAAGGAGGGAGTTGGCATTGGAAAGTCACAATATGTCCAAACTTGGAAAAAAAAATATTGTGCCAATGTGCATGTCCAAAAAAATTCTAGTCAGGTTTTGGTTACATTTGGTAAGACTGTGCTGGAAGGCATTTGGCTCAGTAATGGGATGGGGGAGGTAAAATCCTGGGAAGCCATACATTGTAACTCTGATCTGCATTTGTGCTCATCTAGCATCAGTTCATATTTACTGTGTACCCTTTAAGGCTAAATGTCTTTGATACGCTAAATGATACTAACATGGGAAGTCGAAATTAATGCTACTGTTCTCATTGCATATCAAATATTGATGGATGTAGTTTGTGAGTTAATGTCCAAAAAAGTTGTCCACCACAAATTAACTGGTGGCAGAAGGTAGACTTTTAAGTCTGCTCATCACAGCTTCCACTTGAAAGTCAATAACTAGCAGACAGGAGGGACAGAAGTGGTAGGCCAAATGCAGGCACACAAATAACAGCTGTGCAAGCAAGGAAAATGGATTCAAACCCTGTGGGAAGCTGTAAGAAGAGTACAGGGAAGGAATGGCAATATGAAAAAAAAAACAGGTCTTACAGAAACAAAGCCAGATTGACTGATCTCCAAGAAAGGAAAAAAAGGGGAGTAACCCTGTAAGCTTTACACAAAACTGTGTGGGCTCCAGAAAAAGAAAACCAGAGAAGCTGGATGTGCAAAGTGATTACTCATCACTCAGCAGGTACAGCACTGCAGTCTAAAGGAAAGCAAAGGTATCTACTGCTGAAGAATACCAGATCAGGATGTCTTTTATCCCGTAATATGGAATATATGACAAAAAAGGGCTGCGGCAAAATTAACATATCCTGTTAGGGTCTACTTCACCTTATCGCATGTTGAAAATATCGAATGGCAATAATGTCGTAAATGCCGTACATCGAAAGTGTTTTTGCAGGATCATGGTACAAGTGTGATGATAAAATTTGCTCTTTCCTCACTGTAGTGTGATCTCGGATCTCGGAGTTGGTATATATAATTAGCAGGGGGTGTGGGCGGGTGCAGCCCCCCACAAGAACAGTTTCGATGTACGGCATTTTCAGTGTTTATGCCGGTCGATATTGTCATCTTTTGACAAGAAAATATAGACGTCCCTGTTATACTTAAGGAAAGCAGAAGCTGGATCTGCTACACACTAGCAAAGGTGAAGTTAAACAGAGAAGTCCAGGATGACAAGTATGAGTTTATGACAGTCCACAAACAATTTTATGGAGGGTGTGCCTTTTTACTAGTGAATTAGAGCAAGTAAAGCAACAGGGGGACCATGTTAAAGGGGACCTGGGACAAATAAAGAACATGACTTTGGTGCAATAAGAGTAGAAGAGAGAGAGAAAACATGGAGGGCATGAAAAAGTAAAGTACAGTTGTGTAAGTAAACTTACTATTAATAGCAGATGCTTAAATGATCACTGCTGCAGCATCCTGCACAGGGTATAACCACTGGCCATCTTCCAGAGCTTAAGAGCACTTTCATCTTGACCAAACAGTTGGCAACTTAGGCAGAGCTGAAGAAAATCAAAGGTTTGGGGGCTATGTCCTTCACAGCTTTCTTGCCAACTGACTGAGATATGAGCCCAGAAACAGGTTAATGCTAGGAAAATTAAAGAAATCAAAGTCTTCACCCTGGCAACAAAAATGATACAAAAATAAGGTAGAGGGCAGAAGGAAACAGCTACTTCCAGCAGTGATCAATCAAACATCTACTCTTACAGTAAGTTTACTTATACAACTGTGAGTGGCTAAATCCTGATATACCCATGGACAGGACTGGATCGTTGCTTTTATACGATTACTTTATTTAAGAAACAAATTGCTTTACTTTCTTAAATAATGTATTTGCATAAGGACATTTTAGACTTCTTCCATGTTCTCTTCCCTAGACTGATGCACTACACATGCTTATGGGACCTATGTTCACATAACATACATACACAGTACATCAGAGTGCAGTGCAGGAGAAGTGATACAGAAAATAGAATTTGTGATGCTGTTTATTTTTTTAAAGGTTAAAAAAAAAGTTTTTACGAGGGACAACACAAGGTTACAGGGAAAATCAGGTAGGTTTCTATTTAGTTTTGCAGAACATGCATGATTTTTCTTACATTTTTCTCTCTTGCTCTCTCAGCATATACCAGTAGAATGTCATGGTTCGGATGTACAATCAGCATGTTCATTTTTGAATATGAGCCTTTATTTTGATCACTGCTACAGGACTCTTAGCTACATGGGTACAGTAAACATAGCTTACAATGACTGGGAAGAGAAAGGAGTAGGGTGCAGTAGTCCCCACAGAATGGTCCTAGCAAAGCCTGCTCTGAGAGACTGGGAAAAGGAATCCAATTTGTAGTGCTTTATAAAGGTATGCATACATCAATATGTGTGTATTTACCTTTAAGAAGTTATCCAACGCCTTGGACAAGTGTATAAATACTGAGCACATGCAGGTCTGACTGCCATTTTGTAGTTAGCTGTTGAGATGTAAGCATGTGTGTTTGTAAGCTCTGTCTGTTAACTAGATCGTTCATATTTAATGATGCTGCTATCCATTCTGATGTGTTTGTATGTATTAAAGCATCTGAACGAAACTCCTAGCCTTCTTGTTACATGTGTTAGAGATGAACAAGCGACAGTATGTACATAAGACCAAGTTGTTGCTTCTAAAATACTACTAGAATCCACCCCTTTCCAAAAAGTCAGTGATTAAACTAAAGTCCTGGTGTAGTCTGCCTAGACCCTGCCTGTAACTGACTTGTTGTGGGGGGTATAACAAAAGGGAATTAATACATGACAACCAAATGGAAATCGTCTGCTTTGACACAGGTTGTCCTTTTTTTCTTACCTTCATAAGAAATTAATAACTGATCAGGGTTTCTAAAGGTTTTACTTCCATTAAGACAACATCTTGAGTTGTTTGAGGACATCCACAGTTTGAAGAATCCTTTTTCCTGTTTTATATGCTTTAGGAAGAAGACAGGAAGCTGGATAGCTTGGCTCAAAGTAAACTCTAATGCCACTTAAGACATAAAAGGAGGTTGAGTTCTGAAGGAAACCCTATCTTTGCAGACGAGATAAGGATGACCCACCATGACAGTTTGCAACTCAGACACTCTTCTTGCAAAATTCAGAGCAATCAGTAAAACTGTTTTCCATGTTATGAACCTCAAATCAGTCCGACAAGCTAGTTCAGATGGAGAAAAAATGAATTTTTCCAAACAAAGCTGAAATTCCAAGAAGCCGCCACATGTTTTTTTAGGAGGCTAGATATGCAACACACCTTTCATAAACAATTTAACATGGAAATGCATTGTAAGGAAGGATCCATGGTCAAGCATGTTGAAATGGCAGACAAATTAATCTTTGCAGAGGAATAAGAAATGCCAGAGGATAACAACTCATTAATATTTTAGAGCCAGAAGCATCTGGGTTTTACAAGGATCCTGGTTCTTAGTTTGGCACCATCAAGAAAATATTTAAGCAATAACCAATGACGTGGTGTGATATATTGAAGATTTGTGGGTAAATTTCAATATACCACAACCACGGAACTGGTTATTGCTATTATACAATGACATTATTTAAGAAAAAAAATACTTACTTTTCTTAAATAATGTCTTTGATAATGCCTCCATGCTGCCTTTCTGCAGTTTTGTGGTATCCTTGGGCATATTCTGATGTAATGCGTGTGCGTATGGGACTTGTGTTCCCATGCTTACGCAGTACATCAGTGCTGTGCAAAGAAAGCAATGGAGAAAGGAAGATTTCCATTGCCTTTTTTTTTTTTTTTATTGAAAACAAAAAGAAAAAAAAAAAAAAAAAAGAAACCGGGAGACTTTTAACAAATGAGGGCGAGCCAGGACCGACAAAATAAAATGATAATCAGGTTAAGTTTCTATAGTTTTGCAGAACTTACCTGATTATCTTTTTATTTTTGTATGTGCTGTTTCTCTCGTTTGTTCCAGGTCTTCTGTTTTATTTTTTTGTTTGTTTTAAAAAAATAAAAGTGAAAAAATTGCGAGACACACTAATGGGAAAATTCCAGGCAACTGGACCTATTCCCATTGCTATATTCTCGAATTTACAACGGCATGCTGGTTGGGCTGGCCAATCAGCATGCTCGTTTTTGAATATTAATAGCCAGCCATTGTATAATTTCCATTTACCAATACATGATTTCTATCAGCAGGTTTCTTAGCTGTCTTTAATACCTGTGGTACGTCCTCAGAAAACAGGTTTCTTAAAAGGAATTAAAACTTTATCATCCATGCAGTTAATTGAAGAATTTGCAGATTGGGGTGTATCAAACAACCCATGTTTTGTGTGAGTAAGCTCATTATGTGAGGGGGTTTTTGATAATTGACCACGGCCATTTTCAAAGGAACAGAGAACCAGTACTGCCAGGGCCAAGAGGAAGCCGTCACAATAATCACTGGGAAGTCCTTCAGAAGCTTTGAACTGACCCTTGATACCTGTTGAAAGTGTGACAATGCATACAGGAACATTCCTGTGAATGTGAATAGGAAGACGCCTATCTTCTAGGCTAGATCGCAAGGAATAAAAACCAAAGCAGAACACTAGTTAAAATGAAAAAATAGGCAACTAATCACAACGTCACTCTGCAAATCTGGCTGAATGATTCAAGAGACAATAAAGACTCCTTTTTAAATAAAAAAGCAGTTTAAGTCTCACTTAAAATTGGGAATTAACACTTTCATCCTGTTTAACAGGACTTCTTCAGATTCTATTAAAACAAGATGGCCAACTTCATTTTATAGTTTCTAGAACCAGGAAATGACATCATACTTCTCTAAAAACACTTCCTGTGGCAAAGAATAAAATCAAAGATAAAAAAAATTACAACAATGAGAGCTTCCCTTACAAAAACCATAAGATATATGAAGTGGAATATTACAAAAAATATATATATAATAAACATGACAATGAATTATAAGTAATCACTTTCAAAAGAAACACTTTATATCCTAGCCTCTAATATTGGCTCTAGTGCAATAAAATCATTAAGTCCTGGGGGGTGCAAGCATTTAATTTTAACTTCCAAAAAGCTGTTTTTTCTTCTAATAATAACTTACAATTGCCACCCCTCGGGTTAATGTATACCCTTTCCAAAATGGCAAATCTGAATGCTATTACAGGTGTTGTTACTTTCCATATGCCTGTGCAAAGCAACCTTCTTGTTTTGTTTCCTAATTTCATAGTAGTGCTCGTAAATTCATGTTTATTTTATTTATTTTTTTGTAATATTCCACTTCAAGTATCTTCTGTTTTTTGTAAGGGAAGCTTTCATTGTTGTAAATTGTTTTTTATCTTTGATTTTATTCTTTGCCACAGGAAGTGTTTTTAGAGAAGTATGTCATTTCTTGGTTCTAGAAACTATAAAAGGAAGTTGGCCATTTTGTTTTAATTGAATTAAGTCCTGTTAAACAGGATGAAAGCGCTTATTCCAAATTTTAAGTGATAATTAAACTGCTTTTTTATTTTAAAGGAAGTCTTTATTGTCTTTTGAATCATTCAGCCAGATATGCAGAGTGACATTGTGATTAGCTGTCTATTTCTGCATTTTAACTACTACTCTGCTTTGGTTTTTGTTGCTGGCTTTTCCTTGGAGGTTTTGTGCTTGAATGGATTCACTAGATGAGATCCCTTCATTGTTTTTGCCTGTTCAGCATAATTAATTCAACAGGCTACATTCTGAGTTACAGATTATAAAGGGTGAGCTTACAAGACTCATTGAATTGATGAGTCAAATGCATGGACAGGCCACCCACGCTTCAACTACTGTTACATCTTCAGGAAGTTGTCCCACTTTGGTGGAGAAGCGAGAGAGCCAATAATTTAAACAGGGTACTTTTGTTTCTCAGAATGCATCCTTACCAGGAAGTGGAACCATTAACACGGACAGGAGAGTAAGTGAAGGCCGTAATATTCCACAACTTTCACCACAACATTTACCAGTGGAAGGGGAAACCAGGACAGTGACTATTATTCATACTGAGGGCCAACAATTCAATACTGCGGAGGAACAGCTGAGTACAGGAACTAAGCCAAAACAAACTGTCCCCAAATGGACATATGCAGCTGCTTCCACACACACTTTTGGTATGACCAGTACAGGAGCAGGCACTGAGACTGTTACCGAGAATGCTTGTTTGCATACAGGCCTTGACTCTATGAACTGTAAGTTAGACAATATTTTAAAGACTGGCTTCTCATTTGGAGGTCCTAACATTCTGAATTTTGACAATATCATCATCACTTTTCGAAGAACTGAGAAATGAAATTATGGCTCCTTAAAAGACAAAATATTAGTTCTGGAAAAGAAATTGTCTAGCATTAAGTGCTTACAAAATGATATTTTGAAAAATGTATTGAATTGAAAATAGTACAACAGGGACTCAGAATAAGGAACCTATGTGTATTGAATACACTGTGGAAGCTATTAATGATTTTAATGCTTTATTCGATGATTTGGGGTTCAATTTTATGGAATTGTTAATGAAACATAATGATGCTAAATTAAGTATGCTGTTAACTGAAGTGGAAAGTTTAAATACTCTTCAACCAATGGGAACACATTTGTAACAAACAGTTTGATATACTTAACAAGTTTAACACTACTCAGTTTAAAAGAAAAAAAATTAGCTAGAGACACTATAGGGAAGAGAATGCTTATAGATGGAATCGTCTCAGGTAGGTGAATGGAGAGAATAACAAGTTCAGTGGATCTAATGTAGGAAGTAAGGAAAGTTATCCCAAAAGTAATCGTATACCAGATGGAAATTACAACCAGAATTATGATCCTGGAAATTTTCAGGATGGCAAGAGCCATTACCACAGGAGAAACAAAGGGTATTATTGGGATTCGGGTCAGGGGAGGAATTGGGATCATTCACAAAAGGCCTCACACAAGATAAACCAGTCAAACAAAGAATGGAGATAGAAAGATCTAACAAAGTTGTTCAATGCTTCAAAAACTTTAGAATTTTTAATTACACTGATAGAGAAGTAACCAAATATCATTTTTCTCTGTTTCTAAAGGGAATGAAGTTTGTTCCCACTACTAACTTTGATTTAGTTGATTTAAAATGCTGGACAGGTGGAGCACATGGCCAAATAAACTACACCCTTTGTACTACAGTTCCCACACTGAAAGATGACCTTAGTCTGATTCATATTTTCTAGATGTATTTCTTCTTGAGATATATGTATTCACACTGATTACAACATTCACACTTCTTGGTCCCGTCTCCTGCATACTTTCCTTTATTCTTACTGTCCTCTAAGTTAGCCTTAATATTCCGACCTGTTTTATATACAAACCTTGGGCTATTTCTGAGGAATTTATAAATTTCAGTGTCACTCCTTAGTATATTCCAGTTCTTTGTTATCACTTCTTTTACCAGAGGAGAATAAGGGCAATACTTCAAAATCATAGCTATACTAAAATTATTTTCAGATGTATTTTCGTGTACAGGGGTAAAATCCATTCCCAGTAAGGGTTTGCATAAAGTTCCCCATTTAGACAAAGTGTAGTCAATGGTCTCTCTAATAAGTTTCTGGGCGTACCCCCTTTCCAAAAACATACTACCCACCATACCTAATTCTTTAGCCACTTTGGTATAGTCAGATGTCATTCTTGCTGCCCTAATACATTGTCCTTTAAGTATGCTTTTTTTCTGTGAATAGGGATGACAGCTATTAAATTCCAAGTAAGAATTACTAAAGGTGGGTTTACGGTTGATGTTGGATTTAAACCCTCTATCAGTGTGTGAAATGTAACAATCTAAGTAAGATAATCCTTCCAAATCATAAGTATGAGTGAACTTAAAATAGGAACATCTGTTGTTAAGGTATATAACAAAACTTCTCTATATCCTCAGTTTCTCCTTCCCATAAAATAAAAACATCATCAAGGAAACGTACATACAGTTTGAGATTCTTTTTGTAGGTACTGTTGAATACATGTTGGTGTTCCCATTCAGTTAAAATTAAATTCGCAAACATGAGGGCACAAGAGGCCCCCAGAGCAACCCCTTTTATTTGCTTAAAGTATTTACCCTGATAAAAGATAAAATTATTTTCTAATACAATATTCATGAATTGTAATGTAGTCAATATCTTGTCATTGTCTAAACTGGAGTGCTTAACCATTGATTGGTGAAATAATTCCAACCCCTCATCTTTGGGTATGGAATTAAACAAGTCTACCACATCAATGGTAACAAATTTTAAATCTTTATTCCAAAGTTTATGTTTCAATCTACCTAAAAAATCCCATGAATCTCTGAGTATGTGGGGGATATTGCCGTATGTGTGTTTTAACCAATTATCCACCACTACACCAAAAGGGAATGTTTTGGACATACTCCCGGAGACTATCGGTCGAAACGGGGGATGTAAAATGTCTTTATGCACTTTAGGTACTCCAAAGATGGTGGCTAACACAGGATATTTGACTTTCAAAAAATTAAAAGTGTTGAAAGATATTCTTAGGTCCAACAAAAATTTTTCCAGCCATAAATCAATGCTCCTGTACGCTATATTGATCTCATTTAGTGAAGCAGTTTCATATACTAAAGTGTTGTACAAAATCTCATGCATTTTGTTGGAATAATCCATCTGATCATATAGCACAATCCCCCCTCCATTGTCAGGTTTCATGACCCTGACCTCTGTATCATTACATATCTTTCGAAATAAATCTTTTTCTGTTCTGTTTAAATTAAAAACTTTTTTCTTTTTACCCTTTAACTCCACTTAAAGTATCTTATGGTTTTTGTAAGGAAAGTTTTCATTGTTGTAAATTTTTATTTTTTTTTATCTTTAATTTTATTCTTTGCCACAGGAAGTGTTTTTAGAGAAGTATGATGTAATTTCCTGGTTCTAGAAACTATAAAATGAAGTTGGCCATCTTGTTTTAATTGAATCTGAAGACGTCCTGTTAAACAGGATGAAAGCGCTAATTCCAAATTTTAAGTGAGAATTAAACAGCTTTTTTTATTTTAAAGGAAGATTTTATCGTCTTTTGAATCATTCAGCCGAATTTGCAGAGTGAAGTTGTGATTAGTTTGCAAGGAATCCTGGAACAGAATTTCTTACATTCACGAGGGTCTGCCCTGGTCCTGCTCAGCTTGTTTGCAAGAATGTTTTGCCTTGACAGGATGTAGGTAGTCTGAAGGGAGAGGATGTGATACGTTGCTAAGTCCCAATAGTCTGCAAGAAAGGTATGAACTGGTTCCTCTGTTGTGTGTATTCATGTAAACACCATCTTAATAACTCATACTCTGCTCCTGCCTAATGCACCTCTGCTTTTCCTTACTGCATTTCCACTCTACTGTCTGCGCTTCTCCAAGCTTATATTTCTTACCTCTTCCTAGGTATTACTAACAAACACTTCCTAATTATACAGATACAATCTTATCCATTTCCCTTTTTCTATACCTTTTCTCCTTCTCTCCTAACAATATTTTCTCTATTCTATAATAATATGCAACCTGCTCATTATTCAAAAAATGTGTTATACAATGTATTATGTTACATAACACCTGCTGGATTACATTGCTAAGTTTGTTTTTCTCTGTCCACTTAAGTATTGGAACACCTGTATCTCTGTATTAAGCTAAGAAATTGCGATATATTTGTAATTCTTTTTATATTATATCTGTAATTTGGAGCTCTTCTCCCTGGGCCTCCATTGAAATCGGGTTGTTTTTGACCCAGTCAGACTACTCCGGTAAACAAAGGTCAAATGAAAATAAATAAATACCACATCATTGAGGTGTTATCTATGATTACTGCAAGAGGTCCTGGAGTCCAAAGATGATTTACATAGTTGAGAGCATTTATTACTTAAATCACTTCTTTGACATCTATGTGCTTTAGTCTATCCTATTTGTTCCACAGACCCTAAACTTTCACCCTTTGGAAACAGCTCTCCAAGCAAAGTCAATGACTAAATTGGAAGGGAAAAGAGAAACCTAGGCTAAGAGATAACTTGTCCACACAACAAAGTAACTCTCTTTTGATAAACCCTGACACTGAAATCTGAAAAGAAAGTGGATGCAGTTGTTGCACCCTAACAGATTTGATGAACCATTGAATGTTACATGTGAAGTCTAGTTACAGGAATTATGAGAATTGTAGAGGCCATGAAATCCATAATCCTGAGATGCTCCCTGGCTAAAGAATGAGACTGGCTGGAGAAAACCAGAAACTGTTCCTTGTAAAGGTCCAATCTGTCCTGAAGAAAAGCCCTCATGAGAGATGTACCCAGAAGGGATCCCATAAACACGATCTTGTAAGACAGAATGAGAGAAGAATTCTGTATGTTTAGCTGGAACCCAAAGCTGAGAAGGAGATCCTTTACCCAGGCCAGAGATTCTGACATTACAATCTACAAGTATAAAACAGTCATCTATATATAAATAAATGTGAATGTCTTGCAACCTGCAATGAGCTATTACTAGTGCCAGAAGTTTTGTAAATATCCCTGTAGGTGCAGATAGTCCAAAGTGTAAGGCAGAGAAAAATCTTCAAAGATATCTGAAACATTTGAGAACTGGAATGTGATGATACAACAAAAAAAAACAAAAAAAAAAAACACCAAGAGGCAGGGATGAGGAGCAACAGAGACTGAAGGAAAAACATCTTGAACTTTGGGATATTGATGTAAAAGTTTTGAAAATAAAGGTTTAGGGCTGGTCTCCAAGTTGCTTCTTTCTCTGGCATCAGAAAGATTCTTGAATAAAATTCCTTCCCTGTTTGTTCTGGGGGCACTGTATGTATGACCCCTAGAGACAGCATTTGCTCTTGTACTGGAAGAAATTATAAGTTTGGTTTGATGGCTAAGGAGAAATCCCATGAAAAGGAGGAAGGGAATCCTATTGCTGATAATAACCTGTTTGAATGATTCTCAAAAACTAGTTATCTGAGGTTATTTGATACCACTGAAACGAAGACCCAGTTATTGGGATAGATTTGTTTACATGTACCTTGGTGAGACTGTCTCTTCTGCTTCCTACATAAGGATCCTAGTGATCCTCTGAACTAATTTCCCTCTTTCATCAAATCTCTTAAGGACTTCAGTAGAAGAGGGACCAATAAACACCTCTGTCTAGTGGAGAATTCAAGATCTCAGATTTGACATCCTCTGGCAAATGTTATTAATGTAACTATGCAAACATTCCCATAACAGTTACAGTGCTCTGGATACAGCATTGTCAGAGTCATAAGAACACTTCAAAAAGTGTTTGTCTACCTGAGAAATGGAAGCTATTAAAGAATTCAGAGATGCTTCAATCTCTGGAGATGATAGGTTAGGTTCCTCATTTTCAAATGAAGCAAGTACATTTAGTTACACAGGAGCACGGAAATTTAGAATTCTGAAAGCTAATGTAGAAGAATATAACCCTCCCCCCAAATTTATCAAAAAAACTTTCCCATCTTTATCAGAAGGGGTATGGTTAGCATTCACTAGGTACTTGACAACAGATGTTTTTTTTTCAAATATATAGCTGATTTCGGTCAAGAAAATAGAAATTTGTTGGCCTGGAGGTTGTAATATAATCCATCACACTTATTAGGGGCAGGAGGTTTACTGTCATGTATGCTGTCAAAGAAGCTGAAAAGTAAGGTATATAAAACTGTGGACCAATCAGTACTACTCTATGGTACAAAAACCTGGGCAATGAAGGCACAAGTACTTGAGGAAACAACTGATGAAGGAGATGAAGTTGAAATGGGTGGTCGGATGCACACTACAGGATAGAAAAAGAAAGGACGACATCAGAGTAGAAGCCCAAGCAGCTCCAATTGCAGAGAAGATCAAACAGAACAAATTATAGTGGCTCTAGCACATGTGAAAGAAAGCAGTAGACAATTTGGTGAAGATGATTTGGGTCAGATAGGAAGAATGCAAGAGAAAATGAGGGACTCCAGCAAAGAAATGGATGGATTGTGTGAGAGGAGACTTGTAACAGTCAGGCATGACGAAAGTAAGAGAGTGACACTGAATCGATTGAGATGGGGACAGTTGATGTCATACCATGACTCCATGTAGAATATGGGGAAGACAGAGTAGATAAGGAGGAGGAATAAGACGATCACCAGGCATACCGCAGGCTGTCAAGAAATCATTCTCTACTGCTGGTCAGACAGGGGGAAGAGCTGCAGGCAGAGGAAATTCCTGATGTAATAAATCATAACATTTACATTTTTGCTAAGATACGGAGTTTTCTCTGTTCCTATTGAAACAATTCATTTTGGCTATAGTTTCAGAAAAATATCACTCTTTTTTGGGGGGGGGGGTATTTGAAGAAAACCTTTCCACAGAATTAGATTTCTCTTTTTTTGGAGTAGGCACTGGAGAAATATAATCCCATTATAATTTCCATCCTTCTGACTTGGATTCAAGTATCTGAAAAAAAGGTTTTCGTTTAAAACTCAGACAGGAGTCAGAATTTAAGAAATTAAAGACTTGAAGTATGCCCTTAGCAAAACCCAGCCAATCTTCACCATCTGTTCTATGTGAAACAGAAGATACATTATTAAGTTTCTATTTTCTTTTCCTAGAAGGATCCTGTAGAAGAAGACAGACCTAAGGATAGGTCCCTTCCCTGGGAATCAGGCACCTTTGGTCAGCTTTGCAGTAAAGCATTGTCTATTCCCTCCTCCAAGACTGATAAAAGTGGTTCTCCCCTGCCAAAAGAGGAAAACCCAACAGCCGCAAAAGACATGCCTACCTCCTGGTCTTTAGTGGCTTATCCAGAAGCAATGCTAGCACGGTCAACAGAAAACAATGAGCAGTCTGTGGTACCTGATTTGATCACAGCAGAGTCAATTAGCAGCTTAGGCTTGACTAATGAACACTCCTGTAAAACTTTGTTCTTCTTGTGGATGGCAGAGAGAAAAACAGAAGATTCTGAAACCTGTTTCATGGTTTAGCAGAGACCATCTGACAGGAAAAATACAGTTTTCAGGTAAAAGAAATAGTGACAATCACCAAAACCACAAGTCTAAGGCCTTGTCAAACTTTCCACAAAAATATAAAATTTTTTTCAGCAAACGGTATTTCAAAATAGTTTTCTGTAGACAAGTACTCATAACAAAAATTAACTTTTGTTTAGTGAAATCTTTGCGACACCCCCTAAAAACACAATTCCTAACCAAAATATAAACTTTTTTTTTCCAGAAAAAGAAAAAAATTTCCTTGGAAATTTAGGTAAAGTGGAAGGTCTTCTCAAAAAGGTAATTACAATGGATATTTGTGATATCAAAAAATGAGACCACAATAAATCATTTCAAAACTTTTCCCACCTTTAATGTGACCTATAACCTGTACAATTCAATTGAAAAACAAACAAATCTGTGAGGGGAAAAATATAAAAAAATAAAAAAAGTACAATAAGCTGGTTGCATAAGTGTGCACGCCCTTAAACTAATACTTTGTTGAAGCACCTTTTGATTTAATTAAGGGTGTACATACTTATGCAACCAGCTTATTGTACGTTTTTTATTTTTTTAATTTTTTTCCCCTAACAGATTTGTTTTTCAATTGAATTGTACAGGTTATAGGTTACATTAAATGTGGGAAAAGTTTTGGAATGATTTACTGTAGTCTCATTTTTTACACCAGAAAAACCTGGCATTTTAACAGAGGTGTGTACACTCTTTATATCCACTGTATTTGCAAGCCTTGGTGAAACACTGGCTGATCGCTGATTATTTATGGCCAAACAGGGAGAGTGGACTTCAATGGAAAGAAGGTTCTGAAGGTTTGGCCCCCTAACCACTGACCTTATATGGCTCTTCTCAAACCCTTCAGCAGTTAGGGTGCATGGAAGGATCCCTAAAACTTTTAGATGGAAGGTTGTCATATCCTGGACAGGATATAACCCATATTGCTTAGCCACTGCACCAGTGATCACATGATGAATATTTATGGTGACAGGTACAATGAAAAATAAAAAAAAAATATTTGTTAAGAGTACTCCCCTTACATAGGTTCATAGGTTCATAGGTTCATACTAGGCTATCTGCCCAAGGGCATTTATAAGCCTAGCCCATAGTTATGTGGCTTTCGCCACCCCTGTAGTTTGAATAAAAACTATGCCTATCATTTTGCTGTGCCTCTGTCAAGCAGTGACACTGAAGTAATCCCTGGGGTATATCTGCAATCTCCCATCCATTGGTCAAGATTCCTCTTGAACAAGGCCAGAGAGGTGCTCTGCCTCACATGTACCGGGATTTTGTTCCACAGCATAGGGAGTCTCTGGGTGATGAATCTGTCCCTCCAGCACGTTCTATTTATAACCGTGTCAAGGTTTAAGTCTCCCGCCCTTGTGGTTCTGAGGGATCTAGATTTTTTGAGGTGAAGCATATTCATCAAATCTGGGTTTGACATGGCCTTATATGTCAGGCACAGGTCACCTCTGAGCAAGCGGTATGAGACTGAATAGAGCTGGAGTTCTTTCAGTCGGGCAGCATAAGACATATTTTTGAGACCCTTTATCCTTTTGGTGAGGAACCTTCGGGGCCTTTCAAGCTGCAGCAGGTGTCTGGTCATATACATTCCGAACGGGGCACTGTACTCAATCATAGGTCTAATGAGTGATGAGTACAGGGGGACGATGACCTCCCTTGATCTAGATGTGAATCCCTTCATGATCAGGTGGGCGATATAGAAGGTTTTCCTAACTACTTTAGCAACATGAGTGTCAAACGAAAGGCTACTGTCAACCTGGGTCCCCAGATCCCTGATGACTTTTTCTGTGCTCAGTGGATTGCCACCTATATGGTAGCTAGGGGTAACCTTGTTTTTCCCTTAGGGTATGACTATGCATTTTTTGGCGTTTAACTTCAGGCCATGGCTCTGGCACCAGTTATCCGTTTCTGTGAGGCCCTTCTGGAGGATATCTGTGTCAGATGTGTTTTCGACTATGGTGCCCAGTTTGCAGTCATCTGCAAACTTTGTCAGCCATAACCCTCCTGTGTTTGCTTGTACTTCAGAAAAGTAGATGCCGAACAAGAGTGGACCCAGGACTGAGCCCTGTGGGACACCACTTGTGACAGGCTTTGAGTCTGACATGGCTCCAGCAACTCTGACCCCGTGGGTTCTGTCACTTAGCCAGTTTGCAACCAATCTTGTGATGTATGGGTTTATATTCAAGCTGATGAGTTTTTTGATGATACCTGAGTGGGGTATTGTGTCGAAGGCCTTTGCCAGGTCGAGGTAGGCTGTATGGACTGCCTTTCCCTCATCAATGGCCTTGGTGACTGTCTCGAAAAAGTCAACCAAGTTTAAGAGGCAGGATCTGCCTTTGACAAAGCCAAACTGGGTTGGATCCAAAGTCTGCAAGTTCCCTATGTCTTTATTTATGAGTTCCATTATGATCCTCTCCATGGCTTTGCAGATAAGGCTTGTCAAGCTAATGGGGCGGTAATTTCCAGGGTCTGTGGAGGCACCGCCCTTATGAAGTGGGACCACAGTCGCCGTGCGCCACTCCTTGGGTACGTATCCTGAGGTGAGGCTAAGATTAAACAGCTGTCCTAACTGTGGGTTTAATTCCTCGTTGAGTTCGTGAAGCACACAGCCGGGGACACCATCCGGTCCCATGGATGCTGTATTTTTTGCCTTAGTGAGGGCAGTTCTCACCTGGGCGTTGGAGATGTTTGGGGCTACAATCCTCTGGAATAGATATCTCTCCTTTGGGGAGGGGAGAAGTTTGCACTGAACCTGTCAGCCAGTATGTTGGCAATGTGTGTAGGTTCAGTAATTTTCACATCATTTTGAACTAATTCTGAGCATATCTGGGAGTTTCCTCCTAGGTTTCTAACATAGCTAAAGAAGGCCTTATGATTGTCTTTAGAGTCCTTGGCGATTTTTCTCTCAAAATTTGCCTTGGATGATTTTATGAGAGCTCTTAGTTTTTTACTTATAATGATCAAAGGTGTCTTACCTTTCAAGGATTTTGCTCTATCTTGTAGTAGCTTCCTCCTTTTGTTGTAGAGCTTGTTTATGGCTGGGGTCCACCAGACTGGACGCTTGCCTTTGGTACAGAGAGTCTTAGTTTTGTTTGGGATTGCCTGATCCATGCAGTCCTGTAGGTGCTGGTAGAAGGCATTTGTAAGTGATTCAGCGGTTTGAGTAATGTTTACCACTGGCTCAGGGGCCTTAAAGGAGACCACACTAGTTTTTAGAAGTGTGAAATCGGCTTTTGAGAAGTTTTTCACTGTGGTCTTTTTTATTTCAGGTGGGAGTGGGATGAGGACCTCCAGCGAGATTAGTTTATGATCTGATCTCACCAGTGAGGGGTATACTTCCGGTGTTGAACATTTTGATCCCATGTTCGTGATGATGAGATCAAGTATGTAGATCTAGTATCCGATCAGTTTATTTGTTTTACATATACCAAAGAAAAAAGGAGCAATCTTTCTGTTGATGACAAAGATGTATAGAACTGAAATGTTGGGAAGGTTTCTAAAGATGCTTTTGGAAAAGATGTCCAAGTGGACCAAAAGATGACAATTGATGTTCACTGCAAACAAAATGTGAAACACTTTGCCTCAGCTGAAACAGCCATGGCTTGAAGAGAGTAAGAAAAATATCTAGGGGTCTTTTCTGCACATGGCTTAGTCAATCAACAGCAAAGTGGGGGTTCATAATACCTTGAAAGAGAATGCTGGGGTGTATCTTTCTTGAGGTCAGATGCCCTCAACAAAACAAGTAATGCTGCTGTTTTCATGAGCCATGGCTAGACCACATCTTAAGTACCACAAGCAGGTCTGTAGGCCATATAAGTATTGCAGATCAATGTGCTGAAAAAAGTCCAAAGCAAAAACACCAGAAGGTTGGGTGGAATGGCAGGAAAGGGTGTGACTAAAGACAAGATAAATTCCCACTGAAGATTAGGAGAGATGAATAGGTGGACATGACAAAGAGGAGCATACTGTACCATATTTTTACTCTTCCCTCTGGACATTACCCAATGTTTACTCTACCTTCTCCCAGTTGCCCTATTAAATCCAGTGAAATGGCAGCCAGGTATTTCCAGGCTAGGCAAGAGCCATACAACCCATTTACTTCTGCTCAGGATTTTGCATAAGCACTCCATTCCCAGCAAGAGTTATGCAATAGAATGTGGGACAGCTTGCTCATCCTGGGGTGTGGTGTACTCTCTCCTACTGGGAGCATTCTCTTCCCCCTCAGTGGCCCCTCTGAGCCCACAGTTGCTAACTCCTGGGGAAAGCTTGCCTCCACTTGCTAGTTTCCTCTTGGTTACTTAGTGCAGTACTGTAGCAAAAGCTTGGCTGTCTCACTACGCCATTGGGTAAACACCTAGTACACATGCTCAGTGTCATCCAAGCAGTGGACCAAAGCTGCCCCCCCAGGATAAACAAGCCAGCTATGGCTGCTCACTGCTATTCTCACAAAGTAGCTCCACCAGGCCCCTGAGCACCTGAGTAGGTAGATGAACCTGGGTCATATGTGCTGCAGTCATATTCCTATCCCTCTATGCCATGCAGGCAGGGGTATATCACACCATAATGAAAAGAAATGAAGAGTCATCCTAAACAAGAAGGACAGTGTGTGGTGGGGGATACAGATTGTAAAGATTAATTAATTTAGAGTATGTACTCACTAAACAGTCTACCACAGTGGATAACGAAGAAGGAATCCATGGAGCCATTCAAAAGGGAATGAAGCACATGAAGAAGAGAGTGGCAGGAGGAAGGAAAGTAGAATGTTAAATACATTTAAAGTGCATGCAACGTAATACTACTTAGCAATACCAACAGTGGTATAAGGAGGAAGTATACTTACTCAAACTATGGACTAACATAAAAAGGTGGAATAAAAACAAATAACCCAGAGTACCAGTTACATTATCTTACCCATGCCAGCAACAGCTCATATATACTTCAACCAATATCACAAGAAACACAGCCTCTTTCCCTGAGTCATCTATTAGTTGGAACTAGCATACTAAAAGCAGAGAAAACTCTAACAATGCACCTAAATACAACATAGTGACCTCAACAAAGCACTAGCTCAACTCCCCAAAAGATTAAAAGGATAACAAAAAGCACTATCAAGTATAAATAAAATGAAATAATGCACTAAAAAATAGAAACCATAAGAGCACAAACATAGAAATGTAACCCAGACATGAATTACAAACATTTTTTGAGCAAAAAACTAATACAATACTGAAAACTAGCCATTTTAGCAATAAAAATTAAATAGAACTATTTTTACCAAATCTTCAAGAAAGTTAAAATAATTGCCGTACCCCTGTAACAATATCTAAACATGAAAATTCTTCTCCATGATAAAGAAACTGACCTTTCACAAACATAAACTTACATGTTAAACCCTAATTAAAAAAGTGTAAAAAATTCCCAATTACACTCCTAGAAGGCAATGGTCACCCTCAAATAAAATGGAATTGCATACCTGTAAAATGGAAACCCAAGTCATAAAAAATACAATGCACATGATCAAAGTTGCAATAAATGTAAGTTACACTAAAACACTCTTCTCATCCTATCCTCCAAATAGTATATCTAGCCCATGCCAGTCCAAGATGAAAAATCCGAAATCAACCTCTACAGAAAACCACTAAACTTTTCCTTCTTCTTTCGGCTGCTCCCATTAGGGGTTGCCACAGCGGATCTTCTGTTTCCATTTCTTCCTGTCCTCTGCATCTTGCTCTCTCACACCAACCACCTGCATGTCCTCTCTCACCACATCCATAAACCTTATCTTAAGCCTTCCTCTTTTCCTGTTACCTGGCAGCTTCATCCTTAACAACTTTTTCCCAATATACTCTGCATCCCTCCTTAGCACATGTCCAAACCAACATAATCTTGCCTCTCTGGCTTTGTCTCCAAACCTTCCAACCTGGGCTGACCCTCTAATATAGTTATTCCTAATCCTGTCCACCCTTGTCACACCAAGTGCAAATCTTAACATCCTTAACTCTGCCACGTCCAACTCTGACTCCTGCCTTTTTGTCATTGCCACTGTCTCCAACCCATATAACATAGCTGGTCTCACTACCCTCTTGTAGACCTTCCCTTTCACTTTTACTGATACTCGTCTGTCACAAATCACTCCTGACACTATTCTCCACCCACTCCATCCTGCATGTACTCTCTTCTTCACCTCTTCCACACTCACCATTACTCTAAACTGTTGATCCAAAGTATTTAAACTCATCCACCTTTGCCACCTCTGCTCCCTGCATCCTCACCATTCCTCTGTCCTCCCTCTCATTCACACACATATATTCTGTCTTAGTTCTGCTGACCTTCATTCCTCTTCTCTCTAGAGCATATCTCCACCTCTCCAGGGTCTCCTCCACCTGTTCCCTACTCTCACTACAGATCACAATGTCATCTGCAAACATCATTGTCCACGGGGACTCCTGTCTGATCTTGTCTGTCAACCTGTCCATCACCATTGCAAATAAGAAAGGACTCAGAGCTGATTCTTGATGTAATCCCACCTCCACCTTAAACGCATCTGTCACTCCCACCCGCAGACCTCACCGCTGTCACACTACCCTAGTAGATATCCTATACCACTCTTACATACTTCTCTGATACTCCCGACTTCCTTATACAATACCACAACTCCTCTCTAGGCACCCTGTCATATGCTTTCTCCAAGTCCACAAAGACACAATGCAACTCCTTCTGACCTTCTCTGTACTTCTCCATCAACAGTCTCAGAGCAAACGTTGCATCTGTAGTGCTCTTTCCTGGCATAAAACCATACTGCTGATCACTAATCATCATCTCCCTTCTTAACCTAGCTTCCACTACTCTTTCCCATAACTGTTGTGACTGATCACTTTATTCCATCTGTAGTTACTACAGCTCTGCACATCACCCTTATTCTTAAAAATCAGTACAAAAACACTTTTTCTCCATTCCTCAGGCATCGTCTCACTTACCAAGATTTCATTAAACAATCTAGTTAAAAACTCCACTGCCATTTCACCTAAACACCTCCATGCTTCCACAGGTATGTCATCTGGAGCAACAGCCTTTCCATTCTTCATCTTCTTCATAGCTATCCTTCCTTCCTTCCTTGCTAATCCACTGCACTTCAGGATTCACTATCCGCACATTATCCATCCTTCTCTCCCTCTCATTCTCTTCATTCATCAGACTCTCCCTCTCATTCTCTTCATTCATCAGCCCCTCAAGGTACTTTTTGCATCTGCTCAACACACTCTCCTCGCTTATGAGTACATTTCCCCCATTATCCTTTATCAACCTTACCTGCTGCCCATCTTTACTAGCTCGGCCCCTCTGTCTAGCCAATCGGTAAAGGTCCTTTTCTCCCTCCTTAGTGTCCAACCTTTTATGCAACTTCATATGCCTTATCCTTCGCCACCTCTCTCTTTGCCATGTATCTCATCTCCTTATACTCCTGTCTACTTTCTTCATCTCTCTGACAATCCCACTTCTTCTTCGCCAACCTCTTTCTCTGTATACTCTCCTATACTTCCTCATTCCACCAACAGGTCTCCTTGTCCTCCTTCCTCTTTCCAGATGTCACACCAAGCACCTTTCTAGCCATCTCCCTTACTAGCTCTGCTGTAGTTACCCAGCTGTTCGGTAACTCTTCACTGCTACCCAGTGCCTGTCTTAGTTCTTCCCTGAACTCCACCTTACAATTACCCTTTTTCAATTTCCACCATTAAAAAGTGAAAAAAAAATGTCCTAACCTTTTCATTTAAAAATATGAACTAAACTCTACCCTGAGCTACACTTGCTAGCTATAATACACACAAATGAAAAAAACACAAAAGAGAAAATATCTCTTGTTCAAAAGCCCTACCACAGAGACACACAAACACACACACAAAATTAGAACAATACAAAAAAATCAAAACCATCTCCAGCCAACTGAAAGATCATAACCAACAGAAAATAAATCACAATGAAAAAAAATGAACAGAAAACATCTTACTCTGAGCATCCCTGTATTACTGTACATGAAGGACATTCATACACATTTTCACTATTGTCCTAATGAAACTGTGAAGATAGGTGAAGGCTGCCAGCCTAGCCACATAGAATTTTGTAGATAATTCTGTCATTTGTAAATATTAATATAAGCCACAGGTTTGTTCTCTTAAATGGGAACAATGGTGTTAAATGTGAAACTGCAAAAATACAACAGTGCACACTGCTGTAACAAAGCTGATAAGTTAATTCTTTGATGTCAAAACTCAGAGCCAAGATGTCTAGATAAAGGCATTCTGCCTATTGTTTTGAGACCACAGTTAATGGCTAGAATGTCCATGTATAATTTCTTTTATTGCTCTGGTTTCTGACCAGCAGCAAGATCAAAAGGGCTATTAACCTGTGGGAGTCTGTTAGCCTGGGAACCAGAAAGAAATGATGTAATCTGAAATGAATCAGTGGTACTGTGTTATCAATTTAAGGACAGAAAGAATGAGAGCATTTATCTTGAGAACATCCAGTTCACCACTCTGCCTGTGTCTATATGTAAGTACAATTTTAGAACTGTGTTTTCTCTTAGATATAGCTAGGAAATAGGAAGATTAGACTAGTTTGTATTTCTGTGATGTCAGAACTTTTCTACTGTATCATTTTAAGTATTTCTCTGTGATCTCTGAACTCGACTATCACTGTGTAGTAAGAAGTATTGTCTTGTGTTTTTTTTATTTATTATTAAATATTTTTAAACCTTTCAACTGTGGCTGTTTAGTGTAGAGATAATATAAGTACTAAGAGTACATTGCACGTATATTGTGAAACTATACCAAGTCACTCCAAATAAGTCTTGACTGTTCAGTCGCACTCTCCATTTGGATAATAATATTGCACAGTATAATTGGACACCCTTTCATAAGGGCCTTTGAGTAGCTGATACATATTAACTGAGTGGTGGCAGTGATTTCTTCCGTATAGTCTGGGTAAAAGGGGCACAGCTGGAGAACTTGTGCCAGCCTTCCCCAGGAGTGGCTGTATGGTTGTATAAACTCTTATCTCAAAGTATGTGTGTGTCAGCTACTTGTGCAGGGACACGAAGCACTGGTTGGGCAGAGACGGTGCTGGAGGTTTTAGCTTGCTCATTAGGCTGAGATCTGGACTCTATAGCTGTGCCAGTGGGGAGTCTTATTAGGGACCTGGAGAGAAAGGGAGAAACCAGCCCCAGACTGAATGTGATATCTGTGTGCTCTTAAGGGAAACTGAACTTTACTGTGTGTGTATTTATTATACTTTTCCTATATGGATGCCCCTCACTGGTGTTAGTGGTGGGGATTGAGGCTCCTTGATTGCTGGGCCAGTGCACTGGCATCACAGTTACTATATGAAAAACCACAACCACTGTACAAACAATGAATACTAAAAATGATGTAAAAAAATTAGGAAATATTGAATTAAATAGATGAAGATGAGGTATCAAATATGGTACTTTGTTGTCCAAACAAACTGTGTTTCAGAGTAACCTAATTAAATATTTCTAGAAGTTTACTATTTTTTTTTGATCTACCACAACATTTTATTACATCAGAGTTATTATAGCAATAACCCACGCCTGGGTGTGGGTAATGCTAAATTTACCCACGGTTGGCATGGTTTGGTCCCGAGGGCGAAGCCCGAGGGACCAAACAAAGCCAACCGTGGGTAAATTTAGCATTACCCACACCCAGAAGTGGGTTATTGCTATTATACCATGACATTATTTAAGAAAAGAAACTATTACTTTTCTTAAATAATGGCATAGTATAATGCCTGTTTACTGCCCTTCCGCAGATGTTTGGCATCCGCGGCAGTTCTGATGTATTGCGCCTGCGCAGTACATCAGAGCTGTGGGCAAAACGGAGAAAGCAAGGTCTCCGTTGCTTTTTAGTGTTCGCTATGTTAAATGAGTTTAACATAGCGAGACAGTTTTAAAATAAGCAGCGGAGATGTCCGTTGCTTATTTTAAACTGTCTCGCTATGTTAAACTCATTTAACATAGCGAACATAAAAAGCAACGGAGATCTTGCTTTCTCCGCTTTTTTAAAACACTGTCTCGCTATGTTAAATGGGTTTAACATGGCGAGACAGCTTTAAAATAAGCAACGGAGATCTCCGTTGCTTATTTTAAAGCTGTCTCGTTATGTTAAACCCATTTAACATAGCGAGACAGTATTTTAAAAAAACGTGTTATACTAATGGAAAAAAGTCCGGGCGACCGGACCTTTTTCCATTAGTATAACTCGATTTACAACGGGCACGCTGGCCAATCAGCGTGCACGTTTTTCAGCGGTCATGGTATAATCACATTTAATTAAGGTGCAGAAGGGCCTGTATCCTCTGCATGCTGGGGGGTCTGCACTTATGTAAGAAAACTTCCAGCAAGTATCAGTTCATTTTACTGTGTTCCTCTAATGAGGTTTCACTGAAACCCATTCTTAGCTGTTGCGCCATTATCTGTGAAATATGTACAATATGTGGTACTACAGTGTGACTTGGAGCCTCAGTACTCATCATAAAGCTGGTTTCCAACTGTACAGCAACCAACATTCTGTAGAGCTGATGTTACACTCACAGCATACTCCCAGCATACATATACACATAGTACAGGTATTTGTTGTTTAATGTTGTGGCATAAAGTTAAACATACACGGATATGTGTGTGTGTGTGTGTAGGGTCTATATTGAATTGTCATTGCCAGTGCCTGAAACACAACACAGTGAAACAAAATGCTTGACATCTAATTCTGCAAACCTAAGAAAGAAGTGCTAACATGGATACTGCATAGGGTAAGACAGTTACTGTTTGTTTCCTAGCTTTGTTAAGCTAGGAAATGAGCATTGACATGAGTCCTGCAAACGCGAGTGTGGAGGGTGGGGACTATCAGTGTGTTTGCAGGAGTGGATTTCAGTGCTTTTTGTTTCATTGAATTGCTTTTCAATGAACTGTCAACTTGACAAAACAAACAGAATCGTGTGTGTTAGTTTGTGACACATCAACAAACAGCAAATATGTCAAAAGACAATCGACAGAAAATTCCTAATCAAAACCAAATAAAACCGAAACAAACTCACTGAAAAGAAAAATTCTTTATTTTATACCACACCAATAAAGCTTCCATAGAAAAAACATTTTAAACATCCACATTAAAAGTAAGTACCACCAAAAACTCCATTGTACAACAGTGAGCCTGATTACTCACAAATTTAATATTAAGTTCACATTTAGCATGCCTTTTCCTCTTGCATAGAGAAATGCCTACTTCAGCTGCAACTGTCATTCGCATGTCAATGATCCTATTCTACTCTATATGTAACACACCCATAAGAGATGGCATGTCCACAACTCAACAGCCAGATAAAGTAACCTATGATGCCAAGCCTCAATTAAACTTTGGGTATGAGCCAAACCCACTCTCAATAAATCCTCAGTATTTCACAGTTCTGGAAGAAATAATGGTTTAAAATGAGTATTATTATTCATTCACGTACTTAATACTTGTAAACTGCCAAGAACACGTTTCCTCAGAGTAGTTTAAGATTTATCTTCTACAGGATAAAGCTTCTTTAATTCTGTAAATGTTGTTGGCACTTCAGACACAGGTAAAATGGAAAAACACACACATAAGCATTTTTAGTAAGCACTGAAAAATGGAATCCATCTCAGACAGGCAGCACAAGCCCAAAGTTTACACTTTTCTCTGGATGTTTTGTGAAATGAAAATAACTACTTGCCAGTGCAGAAAGGACATTCCATTGTATAGTATATGTGTGGCAGGCTCCATATCTGATAAAAAACAAATGATGGCTGACCAGATGAGCTACAGACATCCAGAACCAGCTCACACTGCCATAGCAAGCTACATGACTTATATGGCTTACTAGCTGTAAAGGCATACACAAAAGGTAACCATTTCTCTATCGCACTTGCTTTTAATACAAAGTGTAAACAATAAAAGTTGAATATAAATACATGCGGCACATTAAAACCTGCCGTCTACCATCCACAAAGAAGCACTGCACTTATCACTCAAATTCTGCGTAACAGTAAACCCAACTGTAACACTGAGAGAACTGAGCTATCAAACACAAAGGAGCTACCAGTGCCAAGAAACTAAGAACCAAAATGAAATGCACAAGCCACAAAACCCAACTCTCAGGAATTCCACAAGGTAGTGAAATAAATAACTTTAGTAGAGAAAAGCACTTTCATCCAAAAAACTCAGGAGCTCTCTGAATTGTTTTTACATGATGCCACAGGTTTAAGTAAGCCATATAGTAGTCACATGACTAAAGCATTACCTAGGTTTATAGTGCATTTGCCCAGTAAGATAGAAAATTAATAAAAACTAAATTACTTAAAATACAAATAACATTTTTAAGTTAATTATAAAAGTCACATTCTGAAAGACATACATGCTTTTATTTTTGTTAGCATCCTATCATTCCTAGGAAGTTAAAACAACTAAAAACAGGTAGATAGTCATAGAAAACACAACACAGTAGAAGTTCCACATTTGTTGAAGTTTATAACTTAGCAACTCTTAATTTCAACACGCACTTAATAGATATGGTGTCATTTAATCTAGGAAACTGGTGTACATTAAAGACTCAACAGAATGCTGGTTTGCAGTAAGACAATTTGTTATTTACTAACTGCATTAACAGAGATGAATTTTAGAAGACTCTCCCCCACAAAAACTATACAGATGATGCAGGCTTAAATCCTGTTCAACTGTGCAGCTCTGTGTCCTACTTCAGTTATTTACTTAAACCGCTTATATGTTGAAAAACACTTTATATTTGAAATATCGTCTATGTTCATATTCTACAGTGAGAAAAACAGTGTTTCAAGTAATGAACCACAACTCAACCTGAGAGGCATGCACAAAGGGATTTAAGGTCAATTTTTCAAGAACAAAGACAAGCTTTCAGGGAGAAGGAATTTGCTTTTGAGGAGGTCTCACACATGCAATGCTCCTTTCATAACAGAAAAAACATGAAAGAGGGAAATCCATCGGCAGACATGGTGAGACTGTCACTAAATGCATTTTGCCAGAAGTACATGAAAAAACATCTCTAAATTGTTCACACAAATATTTCAAAACCAGAGGGGGGGGTCAAAACCCTTTTTAGTCCTCTGTCATTGTCTAGGCATCACCTAGAAAATCTCTTCCACTTATATATACAAGATTTCTACTTACAGGTTTTCTTGCCTCCTTAAACACCTGCTGCACATCCTCATGGAACAATTACCCTTCTTGCTGTGTTAACAAATCTAATCTGTGAGGAAGTTTGTGGTAATTACTTTGACCAATTCCAGTAAAAGGGGGAATCAAGTTTGCCTAGGCCAAAAATTGGAGTTACCACAATGATCTTTGTAATTCTTTCTGACTCTTTGCAGTCACTTTAGAAATCACTAGAAAGTGTGTAAATGCATACAGGAACATTCCTGACCATGGGAATGATAAAATGTCTAACTTCCAAGCATGGCTGCAAGAATGTCTTGAACAGATTTTTTTTCAGTTGTCTTGTTATGAAAGGAGGTGGACAGATCTATTTGAGATGTTCCCCACATCTGGATCAAATCCTGGAAGTCCTCTACATCAAGCTTTGACTTGTGAGGGTCTGTTCAGGATCTGCTTGGTCTATCTACCACTGTGTTTTTCTCTAACAAAGGCCTAAAGAGTCACAGAATGCTGTACAGCCAGCTCCCAGGCCATTACTGCAAACCAGCAAAGAAGGTATGACCTTGTAACCCCATGCTTGTTCAAGTGCCACATCACAATAGAGTTATTTGTGACCACTACAGGGGGCCCATAGTCCACAAGTAGTGAAGAACTTTTAAGGCCCGAATCACTGCCGACATCTCTTTTACATTTATGTGCTTTGATATTTCCAGAGGACCCCACAGGTCTTGCACATGAACTCCCGTGAACACTGCTCCCATGCAGAATTTCCAGAGTTCATTTGGAAAAACTGGACTGGGGTCTGAAGAGAGAAAGGGAGTCTTGAATTCAGAGACAGTTAATCATCCCATCACAGAAGTTCCTGATTCAAAAATCCCATTATAAGTACTTGGAATATCAAGGAATAAAGGTGTTAGGTCTAACAACTCTTCAAGTACTATTGAATTTTTCTCATGTGTAGTCTAGCTAGTGGCACCATGAGGATGACTTGCATGATAAGTCCTAGAATTCTGATGAACACTCTTGTTGAGGTGGCATCTAGAAGAGAGAAATCCAAGAAAATGTCCTTATAAGTCAGAATGTTGTCTTCTGGCAGGAAAGCCATCTGTTTTAGAGTGGCTATTCAAAATGCCAGGAAAACAATTCATTGAGAAGGTGTAAGGAAGAACTTTTGAAAATTCAATTTGAAGCTCAGCTGGGAAAGGAGGGATGCAATCTTCTTTAAGGACTCCAAGCAACTAGATACAGAATCTGCACAATTAACAAATCATGTAAATCAGGAAAAATGTGGATGTCTATTGGTTTGACAATAGGCAACCACTGGGACCAGACACTTTGCAAACATTCAATGTGCAGTAGATAGCCCAAAGGGTAACGGGGGAAAAAATTTGATAATGAAAGCCAGATGCAGCAAATCTCAAATATTTCCTGAAATTGGGGGCAATAGGAATATGATGCTAAGCGTCCTTGAGCTCTAGAGTCACAGTAAAGCACTGGTCTGGAAGAAACATTAAAACTAAACTGTAAGGCGAGCATTTTGAATTTTGGAACTTTTATAAAGGTGCTTAGAAAGGATAAATCTAGAAGGGGTCTTCAGGTACTCCTTTTTTGCTAACAAAAAGATTCTGGAGTAAACTCCTTTGCCTTTGAGTATTGTAGGCACTGGCTCTATGACCCCTGTTTCTACCATATGATGGAACACTACAGGAAACAACAACTCTGTCTGGTCTGGTGGGTGTGGGGCAATTCCCCTAAAAGGAGAAGAATTTTCTATCCATTGACAAGTGTATCCTCTCCTAGAACCCATTTTTGTGAGAATATCTGCAGTCAGGCTGCAGGATTGCTGGATAGCCTGAGGGGAAGGAGGAAAAGAAGGAAAGGTAGGGGGTACACTGCTACTCGGCACAGTCCTTCCTCTGCAGGGGTTGAGCCTTTTTTTTGTGGAAAGGAATCACTGTTTGGTTTCAAGGAATTATCTTATTATTTATTATCTTATCTTATCTTATTACTATAATTATCTTCCTGCCATTTACTTTTGGATCCCTGACTTTTGCTTGTTCTGCCCCTTGAAGGAAGACACGTTTTTTAGGAATAACTTCAATACATGAAATCTTAGATACCCCATGCATTAATTTGTCTATATCATCTCAGTGTTAGAGAATCTGTTAAACACCAACTCAGAACTTACAGATGCATTCAAAATTTTGGCTTTTAAATCAGAGAAGCTCTGACTACGTAACCAAATATACTGTCTTAATATAACTTTAGTAGCAGCATTTCTCGAGTCTGTATCTGGACATTCAAGCACACCTCTCAAACCATGTTTCAAAACCTGAGACAAATTAGAAATAATTTCTTTCATATAAGATGTTTGCTCTGAAGATAAAGCTGCAGCAAAATCATCTAAACTATGCATGCACTGTAAAATAAAATTTAACATATTGCATTGACAATTTAACAGTCTGAAGGCCAGATTACTAGAAAGAGACATCCTTCTGTCCAGAAGATTTAACCATTTTCCCTCAGAATCACAAGGTGTTGGATTACATGAAGCCAAAGACTTTTTTAATTGAGCAGGCAGCTGGGTCAGCAGTCAAATGAGAAACAAAACTTGTAATATCTGAAGAAACCCTACATTTTCTCTGAGCCTTTTTAAGGATTTCTGGATTAGATAATGGTGTCCTGCAGGCAACCTTGTAAACATCTTCCATGTCCAGTAAGAAAGGGGGAGATCGCCTCAAAATTGAGCATCTCATCCTCAATAAGGTCATATACCCTGTCTACCTCTGGGGTAGTTCCTGACTGCTCCCAAGTTAAAACATGAGGAAAAGTGAACACTTGTTTGGACTGCTTAGATTCACCTTCTGAAGCAAGTACAATTACAATAAAAGTAGATGTCCTTCTCTTTAATGTTGCAGTATTCATAACCTAAGGGCTGTCCTGCCAAGAACAGCCCAACATCCGGCAAGTAAACAAAGTCTTTAGCACTTATAGGCATTGTAAGCCACACATAAGCTCCCCATGCAAGACATAGGACATAAAGGTGATGTACAGACGCACACATTCAGAACTAGAAAAGCCCCAGGAAGAACAGAATGTACCTAGGGAAAGAAAAAATGTGCATCTAGAAGAAGAAAAATGAGAAGAGCCCCTTAGTCGGGAGGGCTAGAAAGAATAGGTAGAGCAGTGGGGGCAGGAGGGGAGTGAATACTGCAACAGAGAAAGAAAGCTACTGTTATGGTAAGACTTCATGTACTGTGTCCTTCCATATCACTGCTGCAGTATTCATAACCTAAGGAAGAGTACAAAAGCTGAAGAGGAAACCTGGGAGGAGGACAGCACAGAGAAGCCCTCTAGAAACCAATGCAGTATAGCCCTGGCAAAGCCAGCTCTGCCCCTGAAAACAACATCCAACTTGTAATGCATAGTGAAAGTATTAACAGAGGACCAAGTAGCAGCCTAAAGGATGGAATTGGTATCCAGACCTTGAAAAAAAGCACCAGAGGAGGCAACAGCCCTGGTAGAATGAGCCTTTACTGAAGAGGAAAGACATTTACCATGAAAAGAATAACAAAAAAAAAATGGCCTTAGAAATCCAGGAAGAGAAGGTTTGCTTAGAAACAGACAAAACCAAAGACCTGGGATGAAAGAAAACAAAAAGCTGCTCAGATTAGACAATAAAAAGAAGTTATGTACTCACCATAATGTTCCATCTGGGTTGTTGCCTCTTATTTGCTCTTCAACCTGTGGGTTCAGATCTGATGATCGGATCAAACTCGGCCGCATAATAAAGCTCCGGAATCTGAGACCTGAGCTCCTCCCCTACCCATAATGCTCCTCTCCTCCAAATCCCTCAGATCAAGTTTGCTGCACCACTATGTACCATCTAATCATACTAGTAGAAAGAAATCACCCAAAGGTCACACTGTAAGTAAGGAATGAATACTTCAGGAGCTCAAACAATAATGAAGTATTTGTCTAAATAACTGTTAGGTCCTTAAAAAGGTAGTGGTGTGGAGGGAGGGAATGTTGAAAAGCAAATGAGAGGCAACAACCCATATGGAACGTTATTGTGAGTACATAACTTCTTTATCTGACGTTGTTGCCTTCTTTGCTCTTCAGTCTCTCCAGCTACAGAAGAACTTGGGAGGCCCTCACGCAAGAATATTCTGGAGCACAGCAGAACCTGGAAATAATGTCTAATTTGTAGTGAGATATAAAGGTATGGTGGTTTGACTAGGTAGCGGCTGTGCAAATGTCATCAATGGGGAGTTTAGACCGTAATGCTGAGGTGGTGGAAACCGACCTAGTAGAATGAGCCTTAATATGACATGGCTTGGGATCCCTTTGTGGAGTAAGCAAGCTTAATGCAATTAGTATCCAGTGAGCCAGTGTCACCTTGGAAACTGGTTTACCCAACTTGGTCTTAGAAAAGGAAATGAAAAGCTGATCAGATTTTCTGAAAAGTTTTGTTCTATCTAAATAGAAGATAAGCTGCCCATGTACATCCAGCAAATGAAGTTGATACTCTTCTCTGTTTTGAAAGTTAGGAAAGAAAACTGGCAGATTAATAACTTGATTTATGTTAGTCCAGAAATTACCTTGGGCAGAAAGGAAGGGTTAGTACACAAAGTAACTCTGTCCTTGTGAAAAAAACAAATATGAGGGCTTACCAGACAAACTGTGTAATTCAGACACTCTTGGATGAAGTGATGGCCACCACAAAAATGGTCTTCCAGGTCAGAAACTTTAAATCAACTTTAGCAGAAGAATCAAATGGGGGCAAGACTTCTTCTTCTTTCGGCTGTTCCTGGTTAGGGGTCACTACAGCGGATCACCTTTCCGCTCATGATTGGCAGTGGAGTTTTACGGTGTCGAGTTGCCAGCCCAATGCCCAACCTTCCACAGAAGGCACACACACACACGCGCACGCACACACTCACACCTAGGGCCAATTTAGAGTGTCCAATCCATCTACAGCATGTCTTTGGGATGTGGGAGGAAACCGGAGCACTCAGAGGAAACCCACGCGACCACAGGGAGGACATGCAGACTCCACACAGAAGACACCCCAGCCGAGGATCGAACCAGAGAACTACTTGCTGTGTGGTGCAACGCTAACCGCTGCACCACAGTGGCCACCCAAATGGGGGCAAGACTAAGGCTTGTAAAACCAAAGTGAGGTCCCAGGAATCAACAGGTTCCCTGACAGGATGGCAAAAGAGAAAGATACATTTTAAAAAGGCCTTTCACAATTTAGATGAAAGCTAGCAAAAACTGAATTTTCCCTAATGTGAAAATTAAAAATGACTGACAATTGCACTTTTCCCAAAGAAAAACTAGCTTCATTATGAAAAATAGAAGCTAGAAAATCTAAAACAGCAGGAACCGGAGGTATGAAAGGGTCCAGATCGTTCTGATGAGCCCAAATGGAGAAACTCTTCCACTTGCAATTATATACTTTCCTCATGGATGGTTTATGTGCTGCAATCAAAATTGTTTAACTGGGGAAGAAAGCCCAGGAGTTCTAGCCATCACTAGAACTGGAGTAACCAAGCAGTTAGTTTCAGGTTCAAAAGATTCAGACGGGGATGTCCCGAAGGATAGAGCAAAATATCTGGATAGATGGACAGACCAGGTGAGACCAAAAGAAGGGAAACTAGACTTACCGAGGCCAAAAGGGAACAATGAGGATCACTTGGCACTTCAACCTCTGAGCTTTTTACAGAAACTTGGGAATGAGGGGAAGAGGAGGATAGGCATAATGTAGACCAGGGGCCAAGCATGGACTAGAGCGTCTCTCGGTGACTGTCCCTGAGGAAGGATCAGGGCAAAATACTCACTGCACTTGGTGTTGGAGCACACACACACACACACACACACACACACACACACACACACACACACACACACACACACACACACACACACACACACACACAATAAATGAAGAAAGAAGAATACTATCCACTAAAACTACACTTAGCTAAATCTTATATATTTTTTATACAAAGGCAAGAAAGGAATACATTTAGAAAAAGGATAGGGAAGGGAAAGGGATTGTCACAAGAAGATAAACTACAAGCTCAAAAACAAAACACCCAATGCAAAGATAAATTAAATTTAAAGAATTACAGATTGGAAGAAGAAGAGGTCAAGGCAATACAATAAGAAAGCTGCTGAAAACTCACAGAAAAACCCAGAGGAGCTCAGACAAACAGATTCCCAATGCTAGTCAAAATGAGACAAATGAGATCTCAGGGATATGGAGGACAGGACACTTATGGATAGGGGAGAAGCTCAGATCTTGGATCCTGGAGCTTTAATATGCGGCTGAGTTGGATCCGATTCTCGGATCTGAACCCACAGGTTGAAGAGCAAATGAAGGCAACAAAATCAGACCTTTAGTTTTATCCAAATAATATATGAGCTGTCTATGCAAAAATCCCAGATGTGAAGAACCTTCTCATTGGCAGACTGCAGAGAATGGAAAAAAGGAAGGAAAATGAATAAACTGATTAAGGGGCAATTAATTTACCACCTTGGGCATAAAAGAAAGATTAGTACAAACAGACAGCCTGTTTCCATGAAAAACTAAGAATGGAGGAACAGCAATGAGAGCATGAAGCTCAGACACTCTCTTGGGTGAAGGAAGGGCCAAAAGAAATACAGTCTTCCAAGTAGAATGTTACAAGGAAGCTGAAGAAGCAGGCTCAAAAAGAGCCTGAGTCAATTTTTCAAAACAAAACTGAGGTCCCAGGAAAGCGGAACTGGCTTCCTGGGAGACCTAATACGAAAGACGCCTTTAAGAAAATGCTTGACCTCAAATCTAGAGGCCAGATGAGGAGTAAAGGGCAGACAAGCAGAAATTTCTGACAGGTGAGCTTTAACTGAGTAATATACCAACCCAGCATGCAGCCAATCACACAAATAACAGCGATCCAGAGGAACCTCCACAGGTTGAGGGTCCTGATGGCGAGAAAGGCACCAGACAGAAAATCTTTTCCAGCTAGACAAATATGACTTCCTGGTAGTGGGCTTCCTGGCCACCTGCAGGACCTGAAGCATGTTCTCAGAAAAGTGGTGCTTAAAAGGGATCAAAACTCTATCATCCACAGTGTCAGCTGAAAAGTGGACAAGTGAGGACAGATAAAAGACCCCTTGTCTTGTATGAGACTGTCCACGCAGTGAGGTAAGTTGTGGTGATTTCACCTGTCCAAATAAGAAATAAGAGGGGACCAAAGCTGTCTGGCCCAAAAAGGAGTCACTAGCAAGATTTTGGGAAAGTCCTGCCTGATCTTGTACAAGACTCATGGTAACAGAGAAAAGGGAGAGAAGGCATACAGAAACATCCTCTTCCAAAGAAGAGAAAGGGTATCCACTTTCCAAGCCAGAGGATCTGGGAATCTGGAACAGAATAGAGGAAGTTATCTGTTCAGAGGGGTGACAAAAAGATCTACCTGAGGGATCACAGATGAACAATGTCCAGGAACATATCTCTGTGAAGCATCCATTAGTGAGCTTGTGTGCTGGAAATGTTCAAAGTGTCTGCCACTAGATTGTGCTCAGAGAGATTGTAAACAACCTGAACAGTCACTTGATACTGGATAGCTAGAGCCCAGACCTGTACCCCCTTGCTTACTGACATACCACATCACTGTGGGATTGTCTGTGAAAGTTTTGAGGGCCCCAGAATGAGACAGTGAATGAAAAGCCTAAAGAGCTAGAAGTAGAGCCTTCATCTCATTTATACTGATGCAGTCCATCCTCTGATGAGGAGGCCAGAGACCATGAACCTTGATAGAGATGAAGGAAGCCCCCATTCCCTGTCTGAGGTGTCTGTAAAGAGCTCTTGAGTTGGAACTAGAGCCTGAAAAGGAAGACTGGGTTGAGAGAAAGATGATGAATCCAGCACTGAAGCTCGAGCTTGAGACAAGGAAGGATGCGGGATTGGAAAGTCCAGGGTGTGGCAATGTTGGAACCACACTGACCTGAGGTGCCACTGTAGATTTCTCATGTGGAGTCTGGCTAGAGGGAGCATGGAAATGGTGAAAGCTATGAACCTGAAGACCCTGAGAACGTCCCTGGCTGTGAATAAAACTAGTGGAAGAAGAGACTGGAAAAGGCAGTAACAGATAAGGCCTTGAGGTTAGGCAGATAAGCCAGAATGGGGATGGTCTGAAGCCTGCAACCAAGAAAAGTATCATCATGAGAAGGTGTCAGAGCTGATTTCTGTAAGTTTATGGCAAAACTCCAGACTCTGCAACAAGGAAATAGTAAACCGAAGATCTTGCAGTACAGCATCAGAAGAAGAACCCTGAATGAGTAGAATGTCCAGATAGGAAAGATCTGAACTCCTCTCAAACTACAAAAGGCAATAATAGGAGGAAGGCATTTCGTGAAAATGCTTGGAGCAGTAGAGAAACCAAAGGGCAGCAGAGAACTGAAAAGGCAAGGAAGAAACACAGAAATGTAAAAGCTTCCTGAAAAGGGAATGGATGGGGATATGAAGGAAGTCATCCTTGAGATCCAGAGAAACTAGAAAGGCCTGAGGTAGAAGAAGGGGAACTTGAGCACGAAGAGTCAACATTTTAAAGGAAGGAATCTTGAGAAAGGTATTGAGCTGAGAAAGGTCTACAATTTATCTCCAAGTGTCCTCCTTTCAGGGAGCCAAAAGCATTCTGGAATAAAACCCTCTCACTACCTGGGCAGGAGGCATACTTGATTGGTGCCTTGGATCAAAAGAGAGTAAAGCACCTCTGGGGAAAAAAGGAATTGTTCCCAAAGGAGGTTGAGATTCCCAAAAACGGAGGAAGGGATTTCCAAACCATGAAATATCCCTGGCAGATAATGGACAGAACCCAAGGGTCTGCTGTGATTTTCAACCAATTTGAAAGAGACAGGGAACGAGAGGGTTACGGAAACCAGGCCAAGGGAAAAGGGAAGCAAATTGTGAAATGGAAACTGGTTTACTCTTTTTGGGCCCATCAAGATTGACTGGACAGTGTCAAGTAGGAAATCCCCATTGTCCTCATCAGAGTCCTCAACATTCTCTGAAACAACAGTAAGATCTCTAACCAAATTAGCACTAGAGCCTTACATGGGAATACAACCACCACAGTTAGCTGTCTACAGAACACTCTTAGCTGAAGAAACCACATCAACCTTATAAACAACTATAATCTGTTAATCAGTTGTATGATAAAGCTTCTGTTTCTTTTTCTTGTGAACTTCACTACTAGATACAATTTCTGGGAATAGAGTACTTTGTCTAGCAAGGGGCCTCTTATCCTGAAATACTCCTTCATCTAAAAGTTTTGGTTCTCCCTTACCTATGCTAGGCACTGAAACAGTCCAAGAGGACATGTCTAACCCCTACTCCATAGTGGCTTGCAAAGCTACATTACATGGAGATGAGGCAAAATATAAGTGATCTGCATACTGAGCAATGGCCCTGACAGACATATTAACCGCAGGTTGAGGCACATATTTTTTCTTTTTGGTGCAACTGGATTTGATTGGGGGGTACCAGACTTAGAATCCATCAAGTCAGGGAAGAGAACGCAGCCAGAATAATAAATGACAGTACTGGATAATTTATCACAATAAGCACTTAAAGTTTCTAGTAACAAGTATGTCCCCACCCATAAACTCTGCCAAACTGTGCTATTCTCACAAAAACAGGCTGAAATGTATTGAGAACTTTTACAACTGACTAAAGTTAAAGAATTTCCAGTGCACAAAGTCCAAACACCAAAGCAACCAATGTGCCAAACCAGTATTATAATACAGTTCTACATACTTTATCCATCTTAAACTGCCATAAAATATCATTTAGTAGGAATGTAAACTATATTTTGACAGAGGGGGTTAATCTCTACAGGCCATTCAAATAACCTAATTTGTGGTAAAAATCTGATGTTAAAAAAACACAGCAGCATCAATATATTACAATGTATAAATGATAAAAACTGCAAGTTCTGCAATATTTCTGTGACAAAACATAAAAATAAAGAAAAGTAAAGACAGGTCTTGTTGTCTAACCTCACACTTACACTCTGCTCTTCAGAGAGAAATACTGAAAATTCCACAGAAACAGTAAAAACAAGCATTTGTCAAATATAGAAACCAAATATACACTGCTACAAACAGAAATTCCCACAGGAATTAATGCAAACACTGACAGAAATAAAATACAAAATATCTTTGAATAAACAAAAATAGAAGGATAACAAATTTAACAATACAATGAGAGGAATGGGTGCCCAAAAAGTGGTTATCTGAGCAGTAAACCAGAAAAATCATAAATTAATTCCGTGAAGAGTCACTAGGACCTTCTCCTCTAAAGGGCAGAAAAAGTCTTAACACTCACTTCCTGTCACAGCTGATGGTTTCCTTCTCAGGATATGCTCAGCCAATCAGCTGTTACAGAAGAGAGATGGAGGGGAGTCTGAGCTTCTGAAAGCTAGCCTGGATAACCCAAAATGCCACTAAAGCAGTGGGAATGATGAACATCTATTATAAAACTGAACAATTTTTCCAAAGTTATTTTTTTCATATAAATTCTAAGGTTTTGACAGATGACTAAGAAGCATTTTATTAATATTCAGAAAGAATGATATACGTTTAATTATTGCCCATAATCCCCTCAAACAGCTTATTCACAATCAGTCTCAGTGGATTAAAAATTGCAGAATTTCAAATGTATTAATTAAAAAATACCTAAAATGCCAGATTATACAAAAAATCCAGTTGGGTTCCTGTTGGTGTTAAAATATAATTATCTTGGAATTAAACATGATAACCTAAATGTTGCTCTCTTTTTTTCTGGTTGTAATATGGTATCAGCTGGACTACTTCAGACATTAAGAAATCATATACAGAATTTTAAAAAAAGTTGCAAAGGTTTTTAAATTTAGAAGACATCACTGACTATCAACAGCCAATGTTTTTAAATCAAAATCTAACATTATGTGGCAGAACACAGATGCAGCTCACTTTCCCCTTTTTCAAAATATCAGCATCTTGAATTTTATGGATAAAACTGTAGTAACATTTATGGCAATTTGTACAAAAACATTTATCTTTAATTTGTGTGTTAGTTAGACTAAACAATTTAAGCACTTCTAAAATCCTTAGTGATTTAACATTTCTTACACCAAAAATTAAAATATAGTGTTGTTTTATGGAATTAACTCATAAGGTTATCTGATCTCAGCAATTTATAATTCTTGTTTGAAATTGCTATCTATAAGATTTTATTCTTCAGTTTAGGATAAATATTGTAATACATTTTACCTGCTGGGTAGGAAAAGCTCTGGAAATTGTAAGTTAGCTCCTTTTATAGAATTCTATACACAAAATGTATATTTCATAAAGTTTACAACACATCTTTAAAGTTAATGACTTGCTTTCCTGGATATAAGGGTGGCTTCCAATCCACATAAATATTTGTCAGCTAATATCATACAGATTTCTTTTTTCATTTTATAAATCTGTATTTCCTTTGGGAAACTGTACTCATACAGACTTAAATTAGTATCAAGCTGTTTGAATATTGTTTTATGGATTTTAAACCTTTTTGGAATATAAATTAAATTTAATTTTGGCTATTACAACACATTTTATACTACTACTTATTATTGACTCATAAGGATAAGGATAACTGTCAAACATATAAACAGCATAACACATACAGAAATGCTCTCAAATTAAATCAGGAACTTAAACACTTATTTAATGAATGGAAACTACATGACTGTGCTCTTTGTCTTTGACCTCTATTGTTTATATTGACTTATTTGAAAATACTTTATATTTCACCCTTTACCTTAACGGAGTTGTATTTATGTAAATCTATGCCATGATGTTTTTGTTATGTCAAGAATCTAAATGTTATGTCAAGAATCTAAATGGCAATGCTCAGATCTGCTCTGAGCTACAACAGAATGGCATTAAATATACTGATCCCAAAGATACTGCGAATATCCTGGCAGAATGAGTTAGTGCCAATTTCACCCTCCTCTCACCCCCTAAAGGGCCCATCTCAATACCAAAAGATTGCCAAATTCCAGTAATCATGGCTACACAGGTAGAAACCGCACTCTCCAAAGCTAAGAATACAACATCCATGGTACCAGATGACATCCCGGGCTGTGTACTACATGAACTACAAAATGAACTGGCACCTCACCTAAGTGTCATGTTTAATCATAGCCTTACCTCAGGCTTCCTGCACACTGAGTGGTGCACAGCTACAGTTATCCCACTCCACAAGGGGGATCCACCTTGGATCCCGGGAACTAGCGTCTTCTCAGTCTGACGAGCCTGATCTGCAAGGGCATGGAACGCATTATCATGGAACTTATAAACAAAGACATTGGCAACCTTCAAACACTGGACCCCACCCAGTTTGGGTTCGTGAAGGGCCAATCTTGTCTCCTGAACCTGATTGACTTCTTTGAATCAGTCTCCAGAGCTGTGGAGGAGGGTAAAGCAGTCCACACAGTCTATCTGGACCTCGCCAAGGCCTTCAACACCATCCCCCACTCTGGAATCATAGATAAACTTACTAAGCTGGGCATAAATCCCTATGTCACTCGATGGGTTGTCAACTGGCTTACTGATAGAACCCGGACTGCAAAAGTAGCCGATTCCAATTCCAGTTCTAGGCAAGTGACAAGTGGAGTACCTCAGGGTTCAGTCCTGGGACCACTCTTGTTTGGCATTTACGTCTCTGAAGTACAGGCCAACACTAAGGGACTATGGCTAACAAAGTTCGCAGATGACTGCTAACTGGGAGTCATTATTGAATCCCCAAATGATGCGGATATTCTACAAAAGGGCCTTACAGAAACAGATGCCTGGTGACAGAGCCATGGGCTCAAGCTTAATGCCAAGAAATGGATAGTTATCCCCTTTGGAAAAAAACATGTACCCATGAATTACCACATAGGTGGCAGTACGCTAAACACTGAAAGTGTGATGAAAGACTTAGGGACACAGGTGGATAGTGGTCTTACCTTCGATAAATATATCACCACAACAGTCAGGAAATCCTTCTATGTGGCACACCTCATCACTAAGGGCTTTTCATCCAGAAAAAAGGAGGTCATTGTCCCACTATACTCATCCCTCATTAGACCCATTATAGAGTATAACACCCCATTTGGTATGTACCTCACAAGACATCTGCAACAGCTGGAAAGGCCACAGAAATACCTCACTAAACGAATTACAGGCCTAAAGCAGATGCCATATGCTGATCGTCTAAACAAACTTCAGCTATACTCTGTGGCATATTGTCTACTCAGAGGTGATCTCTGCTTAACATACAAGGCCATGTCAAACCCTAAGCTGTTGGACATGCTCCACAAAGAAATCCCAATCCCTCAGAGCCACACGCTCCAGGGATCTAAACCTTGTCATCACAATGAACAAAACATGCTGGAGGGATAGGTTCCTGACCCAGAGACTCCTCATACTCTTGAAGAGATTGCCCATACATGTCAAGACGAGTGCCTCCTTGGCCCTCTTCAAAAGGAACCTTGATGATTGGATGGGAGATCGGAAATTCACCCCGGGGATCATGTCAGTCACCCTGCTAGACAGGGGTCCAGGGAAGTAAATATTGTGGGAAGAAATATCCAGGGAATTGTTATGGCTAGGCTTGTATAGGCCCTAGGGCCGATAGCCTAGTACCAATCTGTGAACCTATGAACCTGTGTTAGTGATGTAATAAAATAAATTTACAACAGGAATGCAATAGAAATGACAGCAGTTTATCATTACTAACCTGCATGAGTCTTTATATGACAGTCAAGAGTAGATTTGACTGTAAAGCTCTTTCCACACACTCCACATTTATAAGGCTTCTCTCCTGTATGGATACGAACATGTCTACAAACAAATTAAAAATTTAGTTCCATTGTGGTTTCACTTATTCATATAAAATTTTAACAAGGAATTAAATAAAAATATATTATTTTACCCTGAGTTGCAAGATATCAATTATATTAATGTTAAGTTTTACCAATAAAAATACACCAAGAATGGAACACGAGACAAGTTCATTTACAATAAAACAGTAACCCCTAACACTAACAACCTAATCTCTCTGCAGTTCACGCTAGATCCTATCTCAAAGTCCTTACAATTCAATCCTTGTTCTCTATAACCAACTTAAAATCACACCAGAGAAAAAAAAGAAGAAGAATCTTAGGGGAAAAGCAGAATCTCATAATTTACAATCTCCCCTCATAGAAGCCATTTATAGCAGAGTTTCTCAGAAACTGACAAGAGAAACTCAGAATTTCCAATTGCCCTTCTCGGAAGCTCTTTACAGCAGCATTTCTCAGAAAGAAAGGTCAACTTCTCAGGGGAGTAATCAACATATTTCTTAAGAGGTCCAAACACAGCTGAACATTTTTTTTTACATAAATAAAATTTTGAATTTAGGTTCGGTTTCCAGAAGAACAAGTTAAATTCACCTGGTTATCAGTCATGTATTTAAACATGTCACTGCAAAATGATGATGAAGGAATAATGGTCTAAGCCAGATACCATATTTGTATCCTTCCATATACTGTATGACAAGGGTCCAGTTCTGTAGAATGCATACACACACATATATATATATATATATATATATATATATATATATATATATATAGCCAGTAGGTACAGTTAAGCAATTTACTTTACCAAAGACATACTTTACAAAAGATGCTTTTTTGGTATGGGGGAAGCTCTCTGTGAAAAAGTCAGAGGACCATGCTATATACTAATCTCTAGTGGTTCTTTATATTTCCTGGTAGACTCTTGTCTAATTATGATTATTAGCATAACTGTGCTTTGCAGGGCATCTAAAAATCTTCTGGGACCACTTCCAAACAGAAGTTGAAGACAGCATAACACATTCAAATAGAAAATAAAGAAAAGTTAAAGGATAAAGATGAAAACAACATGGCTTACTGAAAGGCATTATACCCAAAACATGAAAATTTGCAGATCCTACAAGGCACGTTAGTGTGGCAAATCTATGAAACACATAGAAGGCACATACAAGGCTATTGGCATGACACAGGAAAGTAATCCCCAAACTAATTTCTGAATATTCAGCATATGGGGTAATGGATTTTTAATCAACGATGTAAACTAATTTCTGAATATTCACCATATGGGGTAACATGGATTTTTAATCAACAATGTTTGACACAATAATTTATTGTGAAAGGTGAAAGCGCTAAGTCTCTACTTATGAATAAAGCTTCTTATAATACCATTATTGCTGTTTCTCAGACTTGTTTTTATTTTTACTTTGGATTAATATGGATTTTTGGCTACTCTTCAGTATGTCTGATACCTGCTGACCAGATGTATTTTGTCTTCATTAATCAGCTGACTTTGTAAGTAAAAATTCTAAATATCTTTCCTTATGATGACATCCCTGTACCAATGAAGAGTAGTTCCAGGCCATTTACAATATGTGTGACCATCTGATCTCTTGCTAATATTAAAAATCTAATAAAACAAAAGCTTTAATGTTTAAAACAGTATCATGATGACTTTAATTACTTGAAATACTGCAAGACTGTAATTGTTAGTAAATTTAAATACCATGGGGAACGAATAGATTGCTACTTACCACAGTTCTGTAGTAAACACAACCTGAACAGCTTATTTTTTATTTTGAGATTTGATATGCTTAGTGATTCATTCACTGAAACTGTTCATCAGCTGTCCATCATCCAGAAAGGACCCAAATTAGCTTAATCCTGTTTTGTTTTGTTTTGTTTTTTTGCCAATACAGCACTTGACCAAACTGGACTCAAATGTTTTGTTCTTCATCTTCACTTAAAAAATTTGATACATTGCCCTGTTTTATTCAATTCAGCTTCATGAACTAAACAGGGAGAAACATATAAACTCAATTGTCATTACTGCTTTCAATGTGCTTAAGTCTACTGGCATAACACAGTTATGGTCACCCCTCAGTCGTAACTGTTAAAAACTTGCACAGATGACTTTGACTCCTTTATAAGCAATTTTGAGGCACTGTTCCTATAGCAATACTGTGAAAAATGCAACTGTTGTAAGTGTGTCTTAGACCACATAACCTAAATGAAATCAATGTTTAACTTCCTTATGCAATGATCTGTGCCTTCTTAAGTGGCATTTGCTATCAGAAACATCCATCCGGGTTTCTGAATATTGCACTTTAAATGTATGCATCACCCAAAACAACTCTTTCAATGTTGGTGAAATATTAACCTATGGCTATGAGTTTTTACCACACCCTTTATTAAAGTCTAACATTAGGGTAAACATATTTGCACACACAACTGTTTTAAACGAGAACCGCACCCACAGACTGAAAAAATGTGTTTATTTTATCAAGTCTTGATATTTCCTACATTTTAACACTACTTTTGGACTCAATATACTTTTCTTTTTTTTCTTTTTTTTTTTTAAACTGTAATTCCATTTTTTTTTTTACTGTAATTCCAGAGTCTGCCCACATGGCGTCCAGCAACTTGATTTTTTTAGTCTACCTCCAGGTTTCTCACAATGCAGGGTTTGGCTTTAAAATATTACATCATAGCCCCTAAGCTCCTGTCAATGCATTGACTTTAAATGTGTTTTCACATATACCCTGCTTTCTTTTAGTCAGTAAGAGTTAAATACCATTTCTTGCTTTTCAATGCCTACTTAAAAGACAAACAGGGATAACCACTATTCTTAGCACATGAACTTTGTCTCCTGCTGTGAGCTATCAATCACAAAAGCAAACCGCTCAAATTTGCCACTTTGACAGAAACGAAGGGAAGGTGTTTACGGCTAAAGGTGACAAGTTTACGGACTACAACTCAGGCAGAACAAAATAATGAAAACTGGCCACTTTAGAAAGAAAAAGAAGTAACAGGCACTGAAAATACTGTTCTGTGTGATTATCCCTGCTTGCCTTTTAAGTAGTCATTGAAAAGCAAGAAATTATAAATGAACGTAAAAGAAAGCAGGGTATACATTAAAACACATGCAAGGTAAATCCACTGACAGGAGCTTAGGGGGCTATGATGTAACATTTTAAAGCCAAACACAGCAATGTGGGATACCTTAAGTTAGACTAAAACATCAAGATGCCAGACCCCATGTGTGCAGAGTCTGGAATTACATTTAAAATATAAAAAAAATGTTACACACGTCCAAAAGTGGTGTTAAAATGTAGGAAACATCAATACATGATGAAACAAACATACTGTTTTCAGTATGTGGGTGCAGTTAGTTCTCCTTTAACTTACAGATTTTGGGTAGCTTTAAGGGCTCTGGATAAAACTGCTATTTTATTCACAAAATTAAGCCAAAAGGCTTTTTTTAAAGAAAATAGAAACTTATGTCATAACAGTTTTTGTTTTTACAAGGGGACACATCTCTACTACCTAAAAGATCATCTGTGTGAAAGACTTAAGGAGTCTGTGATCTTAATCCATGAGAAAAGCATGAACTTTGTAGTCATGGAGAGTGAATCAGTACAGGAAGCCTCAGTAACTGGAATCTTACAACAAACTGTGGTGCACACATTGGACAGAAAAGTAAATACAGACTTGAAAACTTACTGAGGGTCTGTTTTGGATGACACAACAATATCACCTTAGATCAGATACTGTGTTAAAACAAGATAAAGATTTGTTTAAGTACACGTGCATGAATATTAAATATCTGTGGCCTACAGTTGATGAGGATGGATATTATGTAGATGAGAAAGGAGATGAGATGCTATGAGTAGATAGCAGAATTAAGAAACAACTATCATTTTTATAGGTAAAAACAAATAAGATTTGTTTTCTGCAGAAAAAAAAATATATATTTGAAGGATGTATGAAAGTGGACTACAAAATGTAAATGCATGATACATAAAGAGATTGGGATGTTATTGCAGATGTATACTGCATATAATTTGAGGAAGGTGGTCATTTTAAGGAAATAATGATGAATGAAAAACTAGATTATTCAAACAAAAACAAAGAAACTTGCATGAAGTAAGAAATACTTGCTAGTGTGATTCACACAGAATGTACAAGTAAGGAAGTTGCTATACAGAGAGATGAAATGAAACAGGGAAAAAAGAAAAAGAAATAAATGCTGAAGTAATAAAAAGAAAAAAAGATAAGCGTGCTATAAACAAAGGAAAATGGTATACTGCCCCTCAAAAATGTAAGGTAGTAATGCTTTCAGCTGAAGAAGAAAGCACTTTTGAAATGGAAACTGGGTGATTGGGCAAGCAAGAGGTTTCTAGGGCAGGGGGATAGACAAAGTGAAGTTTAAGGGAAGGAAAAGAAAATGCTGTCTGAGAATATAAACAGCTTGGTGAAATGAGAATATGCATTAAAATAACCTAAACAATTTGTCCTGGGTTTTTTTGTATTATTTTTAAAAGAAAACGTCATGATAAAATCATAAAAGAGACATCTCCTTGGTGCCATAGGAAGAGTATTTGACAGGAACAAAAATTACGAGGGCTCAATTAATAACTTCGTCATTGGTGGAGCTGGCAAGCCCATTTGAGAGCAAGTGACTGACATCAGCTCACCTATATTGGGTTGAGGGTGGCAGTCTGCTCCACTGCATGAGTGGGTAAATGTTTCAGTATACAACAGAGAGGCCAATACCTGGGTGTCTTCTTCACTTCAGCTTGTGCATGGAGGTATCCATGAGTCAAGTATTGTGGGGTTATGCAGACATCTGTCTCCTTTACTGACATGTGGAATTAAGCCAGCAAAAAGCCACTGCATCTTCCTGGAAGATGGGCCTTTGGATGGTCTCTCACCCTACTAAAGGTCACTGAACTGGCCGCTACTATGCAGGAACGGGTGAATTCAAGTTCAGAATGAGAAGATAATGGTTAGTGAGCAAAGAAAGATAAAATGACTTATTAAAAAAACCCTAAAAAGTGGGAAAGTGGATGAGGGGAATTATTGGAATCAATGAGGTACAAAGGCATTCAGGTAATATTATGCATGAAACAGGAAGTGGAAGGTGGATATAATTAAATATAAATATAGGCAAAACCACAGTAGTTGCTATAAGAGTTTAAAGAGAACAGACATTGACATTAAGTGCATCTGCTCTACCACAGGACAGAAATAAAGTGAAATTATGGAGGAATACTGAACTATAAGCATAAAGAAAATAGACATTACAAAAGAATAAACTGTAACGTTACAGACAGGGAAGCAAAGGAATATGCTGATAAGGTTAAAAGAGGCAGAGCCAAGCTGGCTGAAATACTTACAATCGGGAAAATCTTATTACAGACACAGATCAACTTTCTACAAGAGATCAGAAGATTACTGCAAAAAGGATGCGCACAATAAAATGAGTTTACAGAAGCACATAAGTGTAGACCAAATAATGGGAACAATCATAGTAAGGAAGTAGTTATTTATTTATTGTTTTTGATTACTGTGGAATGTCCAACTGAGCTCAAAACCCATTCTTAGCACAAGCCTTGGCAGAAAAGCTCCAAGATAGAAATATGTGCATACAAAAAAGGGTACAGGGTACATATGCAAACAGAGTATGGGAAGTGCACAAAAATAAAAAAAAAATACTAACATTGTAATGTCTTAGTAAACATACAGAGAATAGAAGAAAATCGACAGTAACTGTAATTAACACCAGCAGTTAGTTTGTATTCATTCAAATTCTGATAAGTGCATAGACATTAATTACAGTTATTTAATATAGGCAGTTTATGTTCATTCAGACAACTGTCATTACATAGTGAGTAATTCCAGCTTTTGAGATCATATTCTATGAGCTTAGAGATATGTTTAAAAATAATAAGAACCAATATTGTAGTAAAGAGGTAGAGGAAATATGCAAGGAGTATTTCTAGACAGAGACAGATACATGAGGAATAGACATAATTATGGTGTTGAGAGTAGTGATTGTCATTACAGACAACAGAGAAATATAATGTCTCCTATTCTGGGCCCACAACAACTCCTACTTTCTTTCTCCTCCAGCTATATGTACCATAGGCAGAAGTATATTATTTGCCCAAATGAAAAATGTCCTATCACTTATAGCCAATACATTCAAGGAAAAGCTGCACAACTCTGCAGTCACTGTCTATATGTCACATCATAACCATCATCCATAATAAGAACACAACTGCCACTCCATTAAAAAGGGTATATGGCTGCTACCCATAAAAAAAGGACCAACCTCTTACTACGTTTACTAGTCTTTAAACTCCAACACTAAAACACAATTACTCCACTCTCCATTACACTGCTACCTATCGCAAAGCCTTCAGCTTCAGAAATTAATCA